>NW_027530640.1:15547875-15645282 GCF_008692635.1 Crocuta crocuta
AAAAAAAAATACATAAAGTGGTTCATGGACAGAGCATTTAATAACACTGAATCACAGAAGCCAAACATTATTCTCTTTTAAACGGTCTTCCAATCTCTCGCTAGGCTTCAAGGTGAAAGTCACGGTGCAGTGCGCCTTTAACAGCTTTCTACCTTGAGCCGATCTGCCTTTTTAAAGGAAGAGCAAGCCTCAGTCAAGCAGCAGAATATTTTTAACACATATACTAAGGTATAATTGACATAAAACAAACTGCTATTTAAAGGGTACAATTTGAAATGATTGCATATGAATATATACCTTTAGACCCCTACCACAATCAAGTTAATAAATATTTCCAGCACCCCCCAAATTTTGCTTGTGACCCACCGTGATCCTTCCCTCCCACGCCTCACAATTTCTACCCTCTTCCCGGGTAACAACTGACCTTCTTCTGCTACTGTAGAGAAGTTTTCACTTTTTGAGAGCTTTATATAAATTGAATAATACAGTGTGTACTCTTTATTTTAATCTCGTGGCTTTCACTTAATATATTGATTTTGAGATTCTTCCAACATAGAGAAGAATGTCACTAGTCCATTCCTTTTGATAGCTGGGTAGTATTCCACCATATGAATACACGGCAATTTCTTCATCCATTCACCTGCTAATGGACATATGAATTGTTTCCAGTTTGGGGCTATAACAAATAAAGCTACTGTGAACATTCTTGTCCAGGTCTTTTCAATTTTAAGCATTCTGGGAGGTATGTAGTCATATCACACTGTGATTTTAAATTGCATTTCCCTAATGAATAATGACGTTGAATATATTGTTATGCTTTGTTTGCCATCTGTTTATCTTATTTAGTGAGCTGCCTTTTCAAAACGTTTGCTAATTTAAAAAATTTGCTTCTCTCCCTATTATTGAATTTCAGAGTTCTTTATTTATCTTGGCTATACGTACTTTATTAGGTATACAATTTATAAATATTTTTCCCAGTCTGTGCCTTGTATTCTCATTCTCTTAGTGCTTTAGAAGAGCAAAAGTTTCTAATTTTGACAAATTAAATTTGTTCAATTTATCAATTTTTTTCTTTTAGATGTTCTACTTTTCATATCTTAAAAAATCTCTGCCTCAGCCAAAGTCACAAAGATCTTCTATTTTTTCGCCTAGAAGATTCATAGCTTCAGATTTTATATTTAAGTCTCTGATTCATTTTGAGTTAATTTTTGCTCATGTTACAAGGTATGAATTGGATTTCTTTTTTTTATATGATACACAATTGACCCAGGACTATTATTGAAAAGATTATACTTTCTCCCCCAAAGGATCTTTACATCTATGTCAAAAATCCATTGTTTGTATATGTGTGGGTCTATTTCTAGACTCTATTCTATTTCAATGATCTATATGTTCATCTTTATGCCACCACTATGCTGTTTTATTTGCCATAGCTTTGTATTGGCTATTCTAGAGGTCCTTTGCATTTCCATATAAATTTTAGGATCAGCTTGTCAATTGTAATCAAAAGACCTGATGAGTTGTTGTTTGGACTGTGTTGAATGTATAGATAAATTTGAGAACTGACTTCTTAACAACATTAAGCTTTCCGACCCATTAGCACCATCTTTCTCAATTCGTTTAGGTGATCATACGAAATCCAACGTTCTTCGTCCCTTGTGTAAATCCACATTCCCACCTAGTATTTTTCTTCTTCCTGAGGACTTGTGGTAATATTTTTTTGTAGGACAGGTCTACTGTGATCAATTCTTCCAACATCTGTAGACTGAAAATGTCTTTTAAATTAAAAAATATATATATGTTAAAGGTTTTGATCTTTATCATAAGAATGACTGTAAGCTATCAATAGAGATTTACTGTGCCTTTATTTTTGAAAGTTATTTTTCCTGAGAATACATGTTTAGGTTAGCAGTACTTTCAGTACTTTAAAGATGATGCTTCCGTGTCTTCTTGCTTGCCTGGTATTCAGTAAGAAATATACTGGTATTCTTGTTGTCATTCCTCTCTGTGTACTAGGATTTTTTTCTTCTGGTTGCTTTTAAGATTTTCTTTTGATCACTGGTTTTTAGCAATTTTATTTTATTATTATTATTTTTTATATTTTTAATGTTTTATTTATTTCTGGGAGAGAGAGAGAGACAGCATGAGCAGGGGAGGGTCAGAGAGAGGGAGTCACAGACTGAAACAGGCTCCAGGCTCTGAGCTGGCAGCCAGCACAGAGCCTGACGCGGGGCTCGAACCCACGAACCGCGAGATCATGACCTAAGCGAAAGTCGGACGCCTAACCGACTAAGCCACCCAGGCGCCCCAGCAATTTTAAAAAATTAATGGGGCATCCTGAGTAGCTCAGTCGGTTGGGTGTGCAACTTTGGCTCAGGTCATGATCTCGCAGTGCGTGAGTTCGAGTCCCATGTTGGGCTTTGTGCTGACAGCTCAGAGCCTGGAGCCTGCTTTGGTTTCTGTGTCTCCCTCTCTCTCTGACCCTCTCCTGCTCACGCTCTCTCTCGCTCTCTCTCGCTCTCTCTCTGTCTCTCTCTCTCTTAAAAATAAGTAAACATTAAAATTTTTAAAAATTTATTTACTTATTTGAAGAGAGAGCAAGAGAGAGAGAGAGAGAGAGAGACAAAGGGAGAGAGAAGATACAAAGCAGGCTCCGTATCATCAGCATAGCACATTTCCTAAGACCAAGAGTTGGATGCATAACCAACTGAGCCACCCAGGTGCCCCTTAACAATTGCATTATGATGTTCTCTAGTGTAGTTTCCATTGACTTTCTTAGATCTGTGAGTATATAGTTTTTATCAAATTTAGAACAATTTTGGCCAATATTCTTCAAATATTTTTTCTGTTCTCTTTTGTCTCTCCTCGATGGACTTCAAATACAACTATATTAGGTTGCTTAAAGTGTGTCATAGCTAACACATGCTCTTTTTGTTTAAAGAAAATCTCTTTACCGTGTTTCACTTTGCATTGTTTCCATTGTTATGCCTTGAAATCCATGGATCTTTTCTTATTCAATGTCTAATCTCTCATTAATCCCATTGGCATACTCTTCATCTTGAGCACTGTGATTTTCATATCTAAGAGTTTACTTTTAATTTAAAAAAATGTGTGATATAGTATTTTTAGTATCTTGTCTCCACTTAACTTTTTTAAAATATGGAATATAGTTATAGTAACTGTTTTAATGTCCTTCTCTGCTAATTCTAACATCAATGCCAATTCCAAGTTGATTTTAACTGATTGACTTTTGTCCTCATCACAGATCGTGTTTTCTTGCTTCTTATCATGTCTAGTAATTTTTTTAGATTCATGGGCAAACATTGTGAATTCTACCCTGCTGGAGGCTGAGTATTTCTGTATTCCTGTAAGCATTACTGAATTTTGTTCTGAGTCACAATTAAGTTATGTGGAAACAGTTTGATCCTTTGGCGTTTTGCTTTTAAGATTTGTTAAATGAGGGGCGCCTGTGTGGCTCAGTCCGTTGAGCATTGGGCTGTTAGCCTCGGCTCAGGTCATGATCTCATGGTTCATGGGTTGAGCCTCATGGTGGGCTCTGTACTGATAATGCAGAGCCTGCTTAAGACTCTTTCTCCCTCTCCCTCTGTCCCTCCCCGTCCCCCCTTGCACATGCTCTTGCTCTCGTGCACTCTCTCTCTCAAAAATAAATAAACATTAAAAAATATTTGATCAGAGCAACAGTCACTCTAGGGATACTTACTCACCACTTCTAAGGCAAGAGTTTCTGGGTCGTCTACATATGAATCATGACGGTTTCCAATCAGCCTAATAGGAAAACGCACTCTACTTGGCCCTGTGCAAGTCCCAAGTACTATTTCCTCTAATCATTTGGGTCATTCTTTCTCCATCTTCATAGATCCCTCCTAGTCATGTGCTGGGCAGTTTCCTGCTGAGGGCTTAAGGGGAATGCCTGCACACCTCTGGGATACTTCCAGTACAGCTCTCTCCTCTCTACTTGGTGTCTTCTAGCTTCTAGCCTGTTCCTCCTGCACTCTCAACAACACCTCTTCCCCTCAGGGAGATCCCTAGGTTCCTATTGCTGTGCTGTTGCTTGGGTACTCTAGACAGTAAGCTCGAACAACTGTTGGGCCCACTTCACTTGTTCCTTACTCAGGGATCACTGTCCTCTGTTGTGTGATGTTCAGTGTCCATTTCAATTGTTTGAGGCAAGAGGGTTGACATGGTCCATATCACTCTATCTTGGCTGGGAACAGAAGTATACAGCTACAGTTTTAATAAAATTACTTCATCTTCTTACATTTATTTTTATGGCTGCCTTCTCTTTACGGTCACTAATACTGATTTTCCATTGGTAGTAGGTAATGTGATTTTCACTTTTTAAGTAAGTCAGTTGAAGTGTGAAAAGGTAAGGTCAATTTTAAGAAAAATAGTAAATAATAATAAAGGTAACTCTTAAAGAGATATGACAAATAATGGGATGATGGTGAGAAAAGATAGAAATTTGGAAGAAGAATGCCCCAGCTGATCCATAAGATCCAGGTAATGCTGGGTATTGTAATGTATTAATCAAGACCTGGCTGAGGAGTCTTGGCTCAAAATATCTAGCAAGCTTAAGTCTATTAGAGTTGATGGATTTCAAGGATCACAGACACCCTCATCTCAAGGTGCCCAGATTTCATGGGGGCCTCCAGGATAAAAGAAGGGTATGTGCAGTGGCTAGCTGAGATATCCTATCTTTTTATGACATTTATTCCATATAAGTAATGCTTTCTATATAGTAGATGCTCCGTAAATATTCTTGAGTGAACTGATATCAGACACCATGCTAGGTAATGGTCAATTTATAGGTGAAATAATTCTGAAACAACTGAGGGAGCCATTTGGCTTGCAATGACATATGAAAAGAAAGAGGTGATGGCTTTTTAACTTTTTAGTTTGATGACAGGTCTCACCCAATAAAACCAAGACTGTACACCCTCATTTAAATGAGTGACGTATATCAGCTTCCGCTGACACAGTCGCTGTCACAGACATGGTAAATAAAGCACCCGTGACCCCTTAGACAATGGCTCCTCTAATTGATGGAAACAAAAATTGCCGTGCTGGTTTGATCTAGAGACTGAGCGTGTAGAGAAAACCTAAATTTACTTCTGGCCTTGATATAAACTCATGTGCTTGGCACTGCCTGGCACAACCAACAGTGCCATTCTCACAGCCAGCCTGCCCTGTAATGACTGATCATATTCACTGTTCTTGCTGTTGTCAGAGCTCTGTCCCCAAAATAATACACAAACACCAACTTCTGCAGAAGTCAGTAATGATGCAGGTTTATCAGCCTAGAAGGTCAGCCTATATTACAGAGCAGACAATTTTGGCTGATTAGAAGCCTCAAACACTGATAGCAACTCGAACATCTATTACTGTTTAAAACAAAACAAGAAGAGCTGGCAGCTCTCTCTCCTGCGATTTATTCCTTGAGGGTACGGTCAGAAAGATGATTACATCAGACTGTCCAGAATCGCAGGCTTATCGCATCAAGCATTTGCCTACTTGTGCTTGGACCTTGCATCAGGAGGTGCAAAGGAACACAAAGGCCGTGTGGCAGGACAGGAAAGGCAGAGAACATGATGAAGCCAAGTATGGATGGTAAGGCCAAGGCAGGGAAGGCTGTGGAGACAGAGAACCTGGGTTTGAATAGGGCTGATTATCGTTTGCCAGCCCTGGGATCTAGGGAGGTATTCTGAGCCCTCCTCAGACTCAGTTTCCTGCCTACAGAATAAGCAAAGTACCATTTACCTCACAGGTTGGGGAGGATTTAATAGTGTAACAAATACATAACCTTTTAAAACCCAAATCAGCGTGGAAATACCAGGCTTTAATTACACTAATAGATACACATTTTTAATTTTTTAGATGGCTCTTTGGAAAATGGTAGAAATTTCTGGATATCAAAAACCTCTGTGCTCCCCGAAATGTTGTGAATGTTGGGAGCGCAGTACTGTGGTGGGAAAAGATGAGGCATTGAAGAGCCGGGTTTGACTGCTCCCTGCGCCACCTCCCAACTAGGTGACGTTCATCAGTAAGAGAGGAATGTTCAGAGTAGCTCCTGTAAGGGTTACTGCAACATGATATGAGTTAAATGAATTATGCTACACAGTTAGTGGAGTTATCCGTTCTGAGCCAGACGGAGAAAAGCAGTTTCACAAATAACATCTTTCATGCAAAGAATTGTTGAGGATCTGAAATTATCTGAATTTAATGGAGGAAACTACATGCTCACAAGTATGGATATTTCCAGAGGATTTAGGATAATTTCTAGTGACATTTAAGACATGTCTATATTACAGATGTCTCACTATCCACTGCCATCAAACTTAAAGCTAATTCTGTCCACCAGCCATAATCACTCAATCTCTGGTATCACCAAGAAGTAAATTATGTTTCACCTTCGTGGAGCAGCAGATCTTTCTGGGCCTGTCATCTGTATGGTCTTAACAGTCTCCCATATGCTGCACACAAGAGTGAACGGAGTGTTATCTGTCCTTTCTTAGGAGGGATAACACAATCACTCATTTGGTAAGCACACAACTGTTTGAATGGCTCAGACCCCCTTTACTTTAGAATGTCAGGCAGCTATTAAATTTTCACTCAGCAATTGGCCTCAAGTCTCTTCCCCTACGACTGGAATGGGAAACTTTCTCCCTTCCTTGCGAATTGCGCTGGACTTATATTGAATTTTCTGCTGGTGAATGAGGAAATCAAGGAGACATGAGGCGATTTCAAAAGTACATGTTCCCCATTCTTTTTGGCACAGCCTAAGGGGACAGAAAGAACAAATAGATTATTTCAAGATTTTATTTTATTAAGAGAAAATTAGTGGTCACTACAGAACGATACACATTTGAAAGAAAAAGCAAGTTACAGCAGCAGTGATTCAAGTAATTAGGAAGTTTTGTCAATAGTAAAATGCCAGCTGAGACCTCATGGACCCTCATGTTAGGGGTTCCTAACAGGGGGTAGAAGGAGGGAACAGGAAGGTGCCACTGTGTTTGTCCGATTTGCAGAATGGGCTGTGATTCCCTTCCAATCCCCCGCTGCCCCTCGTAACACAGCAGTATAAACTCTGTTACTCCCTTGGCTATTTTCAGACTAGGTTCAAAGTGGCAGTTTCTTATTACTATGCTCCAGGCACTGAGCAGGATACTTTACAATCAATATTTACTTAAGCCTCAGGCTATCACTGTGAAGAAGCATTTTTATTACCCTGTTTTAGAGAAGGAAAAAATGGAGTTGCACGTGGGAAGTAGCGTGTTCTCTGTTGACAGCTAGGGAGTGGTAGGGCTGGAATTCAGACCAAGTCTGTGCTCCTCAGTGTTAGGGTGTGAAACCGCGCCAGGACTATTCTCTTCCTGAAACCCTACTTACCCTGTGAAGTTCAGTCTGAGTGCTACCTTCTGCAGGAAGTAAATATTTGCTCAACAACTCTCAAGTATTCTCATTCTTTTAAATCGTTGATAATATGCAACCATCCAACATTCATTTCTCTATCTACATATTTGTATTGTGCTTAGATCTCTAATAATCTTTTCAGTACTTTGTCTTACCCAGTTTCACACCTACCCAGATATATTTATCCATCCATCCATCCATTCTTTTATTCCTTCAATATCCCTTAGTAAATATACACTGACCACCCCCTACTTTCTAGGCACTGAGTTAGGTGCTTGAAATACATGCTGAACAAAAGGAGGCCTCTCTGGGGAAGCACTGTGGTCCAAGAGTTGAAGAATAAGCAAAAACAGCCATTACTTACTGAGTGTTTACTGTGTGCCAGGCTTTGTTCGAAGCATGATTCATGGAGTAACTCATGGAATCCTCAATACAGTCCCTACCTGTTACTGCCCGTAACCAGGTTTTCTTAACCACTACCCCTTGCACTGCCTCTCTGTGAAGTAGAGGGGAAGCATTGCAGAATAGAACTAGAGGATGAAGGTAGTTGGAGATGGAGGCACAGAAAGTGGAGGGGAGTGGCACTGAATGAACCAGAGGGATGGGGACGGCCCAACGCTGAGCCTCTGGCCCCACTTCTGTGAGGCGTTTTGAGAAACCACTGTAGTTTTCTTAAGCTAGGGAAGTGACATGATTAGGTTCATTTTTAAAGGTCACTTTGGCTGCTGTGGACACTGGAACTTAGGAGAGCAGGGGATTGAGGAAACTGGCTGGGACATCACTGCTGTCCTCCCAGAAACAGCCTGGACTAGAGTGGTAGCCCTGGAGATGGAGCCAAATGGACAGATTCAGGTATATATGGGTAGCCCTGTATTCAACTACAGTTATATGTACAAAACTCACGTAGATTTATAGGATAAAATACAGCTTCTAAATTCATATTCACTCTGAGTTGTTTTGGTCTATGTCCCCAAGTGCCTAAGAGATGTTGCTTTTCACTCTACAAGTCCTCCTGGCAGGGATGTTTGGGAGGTAGTGTTTATTACAGTCCTGGATTCCTCAGGAGCTTCAGGGCTTGGGACCCATACGACCAACCTGCAAGCAGCGGGACCAAAGCCCTTGGCAAACTAGTTGATGTCACTTGGCATTGAACCTAGGAGCTGAGAAAAACTGTTCAGCAAAAGCTCATGACCCTTGTTGGGTCAGTGCTTGTTTGCAAATTAAAAACAAATGTCATAAATCCTATAAGCTCTGAGGTTCAAAGGGTAATTTTCAAAGATTTTTACAACTAGGAAGTCAAAGTCCTGTGGTGACAACATGCCCATAAACATATGAGAACCACACAGACGTAATATATGAAGCTCCTCCTGAGATTTTTAAACTAAATGTAAAAGTGCTAAGGGGCAAACATTCTTGTTTGCAAGTATTACAGAATTTCATCAGGGAATGGATTTAAAAACATCAGAAACAGGAGAAAAATCTCCCTAATCTATACATGTAACTATATCATACATACTCACACATATCTACAAAATGGACAACTGAGGCATTCATCCACCAAATTATTACCCCCAATATGTCAAATCAGATACTTGAGGTAGAACTCCGTTCAATTTTTGCAAATGTGTCTTTCATTTTATTTCAGGGAGCTGGTGTCTGAATCTCAGCCATTGAGCAAGGGTACCTTAATTCTATTCAGAGTGACTGAATTGGTTTGGGGCTGAAAGAATATTATTTTAAAAAGACGGAAACTGGGGCGCCTGGGTGGCTTAGTCGGTTAAGCGTCCGACTTTCGCTTAGGTCATGATCTCGCGGTTCATGGGTCAAGCCCCGCGTCGGGCTCTGTGCTGACTGCCAGCTCAGAACCTGGAGCCTGTTTCAGAGTCTGTATCTCCCTCTCTCTCTGACCCTCCCCTGCTCATGGTGTCTCTCTCTCTGTCTCCTAGAAATAAATAAAAATTAAAATTAAAATTAAAATTAAAAAATAAAAGGATGGAAACTGGGAATAGGGTTTCTGGACTTCCATACTTGCAACTACCAGGCATGAAGAATTTACAAAGGATCAGATCAGAGATTTAGTCTCATCCCTTAAGCCACAGCAGATGTGACCACAGTTCCAGAAAGTCTGGTAAGACTGCAGCTTCCCATAAGGGCAGAGTATCCAGTGAGGTCTCCAGGAATGAATGAAGCTCCACGTGAAGCCAAGTGTTAATGAGTATAGGACCTTCTGGGAACATGTGCCATGTCACACAGTCCTGTTAGGGCCAATTTTGTGAGCTCCGTTTCAGGGCTGGAGCATAAGAGGAACTCATCAAGCACTATAAAGTGGTACAAGCGACAGAAAGCAGTGAGGCTCATTTGCAATCCTTTGGAGTAGATCTCTGTTCTCAGGTGTGTATATCAATCAGTGGGTGTGCTTGGAAAGACACAGCCTCCTTCCTCCCCCAGTCTCTCCCTTTCTCCCTGACTTGCTCAATCTAGATTTCTGAAACGCTTCTGAGAACAATACTGCGTATGTCACAGCTGAGAGAACCAAGGCAGTAAGCCACATAACCCAAGCCAAAATCAAAACAAAACTGTTCCTAGAAAAAAGAAGAGGATAATTTCTGAGCCAGACTTTAATAATGGCGAGCCAAAGCTCAGATAATTAGGGTAACTGTGGTTTGTTTTGTCGGTTTGACTTAATTAGCTGACTAATGTCCTTATTTCTAATTATATCTGGGGTGCCAGAACTCCATACCATCAGGTGTCCCTGCCCTGGGTGATTTGGGGCAAGTTGCTTTACCTCTGTGAGTCTCAATTATAAAGTTTTCCTCAGTTGTATATTGTATTTATGTTATACAAGTTTTCTCATCTAAAGAAAATGATGACAGCCCTGAGAAGCTTGGATGACATAACTGCTCGGCACATACAGAGCCCTCATGAAGAACCTGTCAAAGTTTTCACCATGGTGGCATTAGAAATGGGACTGAGAAGGATAAAAGAGAAAGTAGGATGGGCTTCCAAGGAGCCAGCATTTGTTAAGCATCTACTACGTGCCAGTGCATTTGCCTACAAGTTGTGCCCTCTCTCTGCATGTTGGCCATGACACCAACATACTTTCCTTGGGCCCCAGTGAGTGGGCAGATCCCTGTGACCAAAGAATGGAGTTCCCCTTAACACCCCACTTGGAACACATATTTTCTAGTTACTGAGAGACCTCAGATAAAGCATTAAATCTCCTTGAGCTGTAGAGCGAGGAAGTGGTTTCTTTTAAAATTCCTTCTCAATGCTGATTTCATCAAGCAGAGACTCTTGGAGTTACTAAATCTTGCACACATCTCTTATACTCCATCACCTCCATTTTTAACTAAAAGAAACAGATCACAATCTCAGAACCTTAGTTAGACAGCTGTACAGCTAGAGTTGAACTTTTTCCATTTCTTTTTCTGGTGATTTTTTTCTAGAATTAAAATAATGATGTTTTCTTTTAAATAATTTTTAGTGTAAAGGGGAAGTGCTTTAAAAGAATATTGAGTAAATATGAAGGAACTGTGATAAAAACGATGAGGAACATGAGGTTAACAGAAGTTAGTATGCTGATGTGGCAAAAATCGTGGCTGTAATATTATAGTCACTGAAGTTTGAGAGCTACTTCTCTAATCATGATGATTCTATATGGCCTAAGGACCCCCTAGCCTCATTTTAAAGCCATCCAAGGCTCTCGGCCCAAGGGAGTGAGACGGTGATAGACAGGACTATCTGAATCTACGTATAGATTATGATGATTCACTATGTGAACTGCAATGCTCTTGAATAGAATGATGAAACCACACATATCAGAGATCATATATACTCAGCCAGAAATTAATTTCTAGGCTGCAGCCAAAGCAGCCAGGTAAAAGAAGTAGCCTAACCCCCAAAGATCAGAATTTAGGCTCCTTTCATCTGTGTTCCAGAGGGCCATCATATCTGAATACAGGGAGAATGTGAAGGGATGTAGACATAGAATATCCAGAGAAAACAAAAACAAACAAAACCAAAAAACAAAAAACAAAACAAAAAACAAACAAAAAAAAAACACCCCACCAGTATCAATGTTCCTACTGGGTTCTTACTGTATGCATTTCTGATCAACGTGGTAAATTCCCATTTCTCTTGGAAAATAGCATATCAGCAAATTGCTTTGTAGTAAGTGGTCATTAGTGAGTATCCCTCAAGGGGAAAGTAAACTAAACAGAAAGTCCCTATTAAATGAAAAGATCCATAATGTCTTTACCTTCATGAACTTACTTAGTGTATATGCTAACATAATATTTATGCTTCCAAGTATGATGATTTCATTTCACAGAATGGAAAACAAGATCAAAGGAGAAAGAAAAGAAAGCCTCTCTGTTAAACAATTAGTTGAGATAGAGAGTAATTCAAATGTAGGCCTAACATCCATTTATTTTTCACCCTATGTTCCATCTGGATCAAACAGTATTTTTGTTCTTTTATCATTATTTTTAAATTTTTTAATGTTTTATTTATTTTTGAGAGAGTTAGAGTGCAAGCAGGGAAGGGACAGAGAGAGAGGGAGACACAGAGTCTGAAGCAGGCTCCAGGCTCTGAGCTGTCAGCACAGAGCCCGATGCAGGAGCTCGAGCTCACGAACCACGAGATCATGAACTGAGTAGAAGTCAGATGCCTAAGTGACTGAGCCACCCAGGCATCCCTATTATTATTTTTTTTTAATCAGGAAGTATATATAGATTTAAATATCTATATATATAAGATTTAAAGGTTTTGTTTTCTTTGGTTCAACTCTGAGACACTTTTATCCACAAGCAATTTTGAGGTGTTCAAAGCAAGCTTGGATTCATTTTATTATTTCATGTGTTTATGCAATAAGTTGTTCATGATGTAATCCAATTGTGACCTAGCAGAGAGCTTAGACTCTTTCTGGAATATTTTCTTAAACACATACCGTTCAATTTACTTGCTTTGTGCTCATTCATTGATCCATTCATCTGACTGTCTTTACCAAATGTCTGCTCTGTACTTGCCATTTGGCTTCCATCTTCTGCATCAACCCACAAACAAATTTGGAAACATGCTTAGATTTATCAATGTCACCAAATTTTCCTGCATCGTGTAAGATGCACACACCACCATCATGTTAAGCATGCTCTACCCACACTTGATCAGGATACCTACAGGGGCCAAAGTTCTCCCCAGGGAAGGTGAATGTAGATGATATGAGAAACACGTGCTTTGATCAGAGAAACTGTTTCTAGAAATTATTTTTTCTTCCTCTTCTTTCTGTTTAAAAGAAAAAGAAATCAAGAAAGAAGAAGCCCGCAGACAAAGGAAATAGTTTCTTCAGTATATGGGTGGTATCTGAAAGACCTTCATGAATATCAAAGTGCACAAATACACACTCTTTCCCAGCTCCTCATTATTGCAGTGTTTCCTACAAATGGTGTGACACAGGTGATGCATTAGGGTCTGAAAGAGAAATGAGTAAAATGAGCTTCCTTCAGAACATCTCCATATTCTTTCACTTCCGTACCTTTCTCATTCTTGGTTTGAATGTAAACCTATGCCTGCACTGTTGTATTTGTCCTTTTAGGAGTGGCTTGAAAGCCTCTCTTTGGATGAGACTCTATCCCCACTATTCTGTTCTTTCTTATGCAAAGGCTGATCTTTTTATCTGATGCCTTTTTGCTTTCTGTGTCCATAAGTGCCAAACAGATCTCTGGCTTTGACCTGAGATGGTAACATGGGTTTTTATTTTAGACAAAATTCAGGAGTAGAAAATGGAAGATAATACAGATAATATGTGCTCTTTTACTTACTCACTGGATAAACTTAAGATATTGTTCATCGACTAATTATTACTGTAATATATTTCTTAAATGCCTACTATATGCAAGACAGTATGCTAAGGTTTGGCAATGAAATGATGAACAAAGGTATACACTGCATCATACTCTGTTTTAGAGAAGAGGGTAATTGTATAATCAAATACCAATTACCTTCAGATATAGAGAATCAAATATCGTTGTTCTCTGCTATAAAATGATGTGCCTGTGTACAATAGGTACCTGTGGATGTAGTAAAGCATATTTAGTAAATCTTTGTTGAATGAGTGAAAAAAGGAATACAAAGCTGGAGAAGAAAAGTCTCTGGGAAGACCAGGTTAAAATAATCTAGAATTAGGGATTTGGGTAAAGACATAGATGAGAAAATAAGCATTTAATAAGGAAAGAGCAAGAGTGAGAAGACCTACAATGATGTTTTTAAAAGTAATCAAAGAGTCCCGGAGGCAAAAAAAAAAAAACAAAAAACATATTTACAAACTAATTGTAGACCTCTCAAACCAAGGAAATTAAATTGTTTGAGGGAGAGAAAGGTATTTTTAGAACAAACAGAAACCGGGAATAATACTTTATATACTGTTATACTGTCTTATAGCATTTTCTAGTCAAGAAGTGATTTAAGTTGAAAAGCTATAAATTGATCTATAGATGAGCCATGTTGAGAATGGACCCAAAACAATTGGGTCATTCACAGTTATCAGGTTCTTTTTAGAAACCGTAGCTTTAAAAAATTTACAGAGGGGCGCCTGGGTGGCTTAGTCGGTTAAGCGTCCAACTTTCACTTAGGTCATGATCTTGCGGTTGTGGGTTCGAGCCCCGCGTCAGGCTCTGTGCTGACTGCCAGCTCAGAGCCTGGAGCCTGTTTCAGTCTGTGACTCCCTCTCTCTTTGACCCTCCCCTGCTCACGCTGTCTCTCTCTCTCCCAGAAATAAATAAAAAACATTAAAAAAAAAGAATTAAAAAAAAATTTACAGATAGTTTATTAGTTAAAGACTTCTTCCCCTCAAACTTTCCTACCAGGTTCAAATGAAAGTAAATGTTAACTCAAAACCTGCACACACAAAATTGATGAGAAAGCAGGCACCAAACAGCCTGGAATCCATCGCTCAAGGGGCACCTAGGGACATCCACAGAGAATGGAAGGGTCTATGCACTTTGACAATCCCACCTGAGCACAACTAAAACAGCTCAAGCAAAATATATTAAAAATCTGCTTAAGGTACCCGGAGCTACACAAGCAGTGAGGCCAAGATGTGTTAACATTCCAGATAAACTCCCAGAGGCTCCCCAGTGACTTTCCCCAGGGGCCTTTGTCAGTTCTGGGTGGAGCCAAGAGGCGGAGAAGCTTAAGCAGGTTCCTGCCAGCGGCCCCTGCTGGGCTGGCGACAATGGCAGAGTCTGTGAGGGTGTGCAGCCCTGACGTGACCCAATGGTGATCTGGGCGGCCTTAACACCCAGCTGGTTTCCTCTTGAAGATGTTTAAGTGGGGCAGAGGAACAGGTCCAGAAGGTGATTTTTTAAAATCTCTGAAAAGGAGAGCAGAATTTTCCTTAGGTTTATGGTTCTGAGGAGCCGCTGACCCGCTTCAGGGAAGAACTGTGGTTAACAGGGCCACGGGGGTGGCAGCGAGCTGATCTGCCTGCAGCTGCCTTCACCCCTGCACTGAAGGCCAGTTCTGGGAATGGCCAGAGCGGAGACCCCTGCTTGGCCCAGCAGAGGGCCACTGGCTAGTGGACAGAAAACCAGAAGCACTGGCATCCATGTGAGGCTGGAATGACAAAACTGCAGACCGGAGGGGCCTCAAACACACAGCTGGTTTCCCCTGAAAATATGTGCAGGACTCTAAAGCTTCATGGAACAGAGGTTTTAAAGATCAAAAACCTCTGAGAGGTAGAGTGGAATTTTCGGTAGTTTGACAGCACTGAGAAGTGAAGTCAAGGGTGGACTTGCGGGGTGGAGTCCTGGTTCACACATCAGCCTGTCACTTGAAAGAAGGGCCTCATCTTGGGAACAGGAAACCAAGAGAGACCCAGCCTAGGCACAGGTGTGGGTGAGAGCGGCTTGCCCCAGCCCCAATCTCTCGGTCAGCAGAGGTTTGAGCCTCTGGTGAAAGATAACATGATCCAGAGCCTCCATACATTTCCACACACGACATCCAACATTCAACCAAAATGCACAGACCAGTGAGGTCAGAAGATTCTCAATCTCTGTCATGCAAAAATGGTGTGTGTCTCTAGACTATATTTCGCCAATCTAGGTAGGAACACCCTAGGGGCGCCTGGGTGGCTTAGTCGGTTAAGCGTCTGACTTTTGCTTAGGTCATGATCTCACGGTTGTGGGTTCGAGCCCCGCATCGGGCTCTGTGCTGACTGCCAGCTCAGAGCCTGGAGCCTGCTTCAGTCTGTGACTCCCTCTCTCTCTGACCCTCCCCTGCTCACGCTGTCTCTCTCTCGCTCTCCTAGAAATAATAAATTAAAAAAAAATTTAGATAGGAACACCCTAATTTTATTAATGAAAATGCCTTTCTATCATCCATAATGCTAATAAGCAGAAACTATTGCTGACCAGAGACAAGAGAGCTAAGANTAAAATAAATTATAGATCACAGAATAAAATCTCCTTGAAGTCAGAGATCTTAGATTCAACTCTGTGTGATTAGCTAATTCAAAGTTTAACATATAATAGGGGATCAATAATAATTGTTATCTGAATGGATACTTTAAACATTTTGGTAAAATTATACATGATGAATGTCCTCTAGGCAATATTTCAAATGGTGGAAAGAATCATAACATGGGGCTGTTAGTTTCTTTGTGCCTCTTCTCCCTAACTTATCATTGTGAATCCTCAATTGTATCCTGTATTTCTTTTGGTTTTCATTTCTTGTCTTGGGTTATTGTATCATCATTCTGATCTTTTCCCGGGCATGTCCAGGAAGGCAGCTTAGCACAGTGGCTGGGAAAGAAGTGCTCAGCAGTCCTGGCCAGGGGCCTCAACCTGCACCTTATCACCTGCTTGACCACTAGCAAGTTACTTCACAATTGTTTTTTAAGCTTTTATTTCAGACAAAGAGAGAGCAGGGGAGAGGGGGCGAAGAAGAGAGAGAAAGAGAATCTCAAGCAGGCTCCACACTCAGCGCAGAGCCCAACACAGGGCTCAACCCCCACAACCTTGGGATCATGACCTGAGCCAAAATCAAGAGCCAGACACTCAAATGATTGAGCCACACAAGTGCCCCAACAATTTGGGAGCCCCCAAACCAGCTCATTGCTTCCATCCCACATCCTTTTTTAAAAATGTTTGTTTATTTTTTGAGTGAGTGAGAGAGAGAGAGAGAGAGAGAGAGAACCACTGGGGAGGAAGGCAGAAAGAGAGGGAGATTGAGGATCCGAAGTGGGCTCTGAGTTGATAGCAGAGAGTCCCATGCGGAGGGCTAAACCCATAAACCACAAGATCATGACCTGAGGCAGTCAGACACTGAACCTACTGAGCCACCCACGTGCCTCCCACATATATTTTTTTTAAACCAAAATTGGTGTCTTTAACAGAATTATCTTATTTAAACACAAGATTTAGCTCAAAATGATATTTGGTTTTCTAGAGACCATATTCAACTTTGAAAGATGAGGACTTGTGGACTCTTAGAGAACAAGCAAAAAGATTATGTTCTAGATTCTAAGGACCATTCTCCAAGAGGAGTCCCTTTTAGGTCAAGAGTCATTAGTTTGCAGAACGGTAACACATCACACTATCTGTTCTCCATTCACTTGAAGCTATGGGAGATATGGCGGCCATGTGAATTGACTCTGCATTTGTTACTGGATGTAAGTGTCGCTGCTGTCCAGATACTGAACTATTATAATGACTGGTACTTGTTACTGGAACATTGTGTAACAACTAGAAACAATTCCAAACAGTTCATCCATTCATTGTATTTGACAGCCTGGATTAAACATCAACTGGTTTTCTAATCTTTAAGCAACAGAGCTGATCTTAAATCTCTATCAGTGTACATGCTAAAAGTTATATATAATGCAAATTGCCCTTGACAGTCCTTTAGGGAGATACTAAAGCTGGATACCAATAAGCCTAACACAGCCTGTTTTCCTCCCTTGTCCACCCACTCCTGTTTTTTTTTTTTGTTTTTTTGTTTTTTTGTTTTTTTAATTACTACCAGATGAAGTAGTTGGCTTGTGTTTTAGGGTTGTATTTTAGGAAAGACCTTTATCTTAAACCTTAGTAGCACATTCAGTGTAGAGAGATGCACATGCTCTAAGGGGGACGTGTGGGAACTGGTGCCAAGTAAAAGAAGATCAAATCCACTCTTCCTCCCTCTCCTGCATTCCAAGAGTACCTTGAGGAAGGAGGTCAGGCAGAACCACCTGCACCATTGACAAGATTTATTGTATTTTCTCTCCTCTCATCTTTGGTCTGGGCGCATCATATGAACTGTATCAGTTGGCTCTATGAAATCAGATGCATGAAGATGTATGACGCAGACTCTAAAGCAACTGATGGCTAAAATCTACTGTATGTGAGGGATTATACTAAATATTCATCATTTTGTATAATCTGATTTAAAGTCTTTTTTCTAAAGTCATACAGTAAAATCGACTTTTTTGGTACCTAGTTCTCTGAATTTTAATACAGGTATAAATTCACAAACTACCACCACAATCAACACACAAAGCAGCTCCAGTTCTCCAAAAAAATTCCCTGCTATCTCGCTCTCGTCTCCCACTTCCCCCACCCCCAACCCCAAATGGATGCATGGTAACCAGAGATCTGTTCTTTATCACTACAGCTTTGTCTTTCTGAGAATGTCACATAAATGAGATCATACAATATATAACCTGGGAGACATTTTTTTTCCACCCAGGTTAATGTCTTTGACATTCATTCAAATTATGGCATGATCCATAGTTCATTCCTATGTACTCTATAGTATAGATATACCACAGCTTATTTATTCATTTGCCCACTTTTTGAATTGTTGCTAGTTTTTCCATGATTGTAAATAAAATGCTTTAAACACCTGCATATTTTTTATGTAAACTTAAGCGTTCACTTGACATGGGTAAATATATCCAGGATTGAGGCTGTTGAGTCATAGGTAAATGGACTTGTAAGACACTACCAAATTATCTTTCAGAGTAGCTGTACTATTTTGCACTTCAAATGAGAGTTCTGGTGGCTCTACATCTTCATCAGCACTTGGTGTTGTCAGTAGTTTTAATTTTAGTCATTCACTAGGTATGTGGTACATAATCTTCTAATAGCACTATAAAGTAGGACCTATTATTATCTTCATCCTGTGAGTGAAGAAACCAAGGCTTGGAGAGTCTAAGTAAATCCTGGCAGGCTTCACATTTTTTTAAGGTTCAGAGACAAGATGTGGACCCAGGCTGTCTAAGCCCAGAGCCCTTGAAAGTTTCCACATTGTGGTACAGAAGCAAGGTATTTGACAAGATGTGTGTTTTCACATGTGACTTATTCAGAAGTCATAATGCTTTAATACACCTTGTTGATGTTTTTCAAAGGTGGGATATTTCATACAACCATGGGTTTTGTGAAGAAGCTAGAGGATGCCTTCTATCAGAAATATTGTTTCTTTGGGGGAGGCCCTAAGAGAAGTCCAAGCAGACAGATTAAAGGCAGTGACATGACTTCTCTTGCATGAAGGAAAAAAGGATTCAGGACAAAAACACACACAAAAAAAGCAAAATGCTTCCTTTGACCTTTTACTTTCCTTCTGCTCTTTCCTCCCACAGAGTAATTGTTGCTTTTTGCTAGGCAAGAAAATGCCAGATCTTTAAGAGCCATTTTTATAGTTCTGAAAAAAGAAAAAAAATTTACCTTCCTTATCTTCTCCCAAATTTTTCTCTTTTGTTATCTCTGTTGACCCAGGGTCTCAGGAGTCTGACTGCCTCCCTGTAGCAATGATGGGAATCCTCAACAGGCATCAAGTCAGGGAAGAATGAAACGCTGACCACTGTCCATTTACAAAGAACAAAGTTAAAAAAAAAAATCACACACACACACACACACACACACACACACTGTGGGGGTGCATGGGTGCCTATGTCGGTTAGGTGACCAACTCTTTTTTTTTTTAAATGTGTTTATTTATTTTTGAGAAAGAGAGAGACAGCATGAGTAGGGGATGGTCAGAGAGAGACAGAGATACAGAATCTGAAGCAGGCTCCAGGCTCTGAGCTAGCTGTCAGCACAGAGCCCGACGCGGGGCTCAAACCCACAAACCGTGAGATCATGACCTGAGCCAAAGTCTGACGCTTAACCGACTGAGCCACCCAGGTGCCCCAGGTGACCAACTCTTGATTTCAGCTGGAGTCATGATCTCTCAGTTTGTGGGGTCAAGCCTGGTGTCTTTATCTGTGCTGACAGTACAGAGCCTGCCTGTCATTCTCTCTCTCTCTCTCTGCCCCCCCCCAAAATAAATAAATAAACTTATAAAAACCACATTGTGTTTCTTGTAACAAAGGTAGATCATGCACCTGAAAATATTAACTGGGTGCCTATAATTTGGTTACATTGTCTTCCACAGGTTTTTCTTTGTTTGAGAGGCACTTGGATTAACCACATGCACTTGACAATGAACTGAAATAGGAGAATGTGCAAGACTCATACACTGGACAGTAACCAATTACCTTTCCTACATGGGTGAATTTTCATCTTTAGAGAAACAAATATTTGTTGGACTTTTCCAACATTGAATCCATCTTTCAGCACAATCCATTTTCACCTATGTGCTTCTGTATAGCACTGGCTTCACTCCCTCTGGTAGCTTCCTCCCTCCCTAGTTACTCCCCCACCCATTTGGGAAAGTCCTTCTGTTGTGCACAAAGTGTATTTTTAAAGCCATGTACCGGAACCTCAGTGCTGCTGGGGAATTCCTCCTGCCAACAGCTTTATTTGTAAGAGAAGTGTGTTGAATGCTGGCTTTTTCAGTATTTCATTACAGACCACAGATAGCAGGGTATCTCCTAGGGTAGGTCGGACAGAACCTTGGGATTCTACTTTTCTATCCTTTCTCTATGGGTCTCTGGTATCCAGTTTCCCTCCCCTCCTCCATTCCTCCCAGACTCCATCTTCTTCTTTCAGGAACAATAGTCCAAAGCTCTCACTGGCTCTGGAACAAAATGAAACTGATCCCTTTCTAACACCATGAATAGAGGTAGACTCCAGATGTATTTAAATGTAACAGATAAAATGATAAATGTTAACAGAGTAAAATGTAAGAGAGTATCATTGTTACCTAGAATGGGGGGGTGGGGAGTGGGGGTTATTAGACAAAGTATCAAAACATTAAAAACATAACCATAAAGTAAAAATATTTATTTATTTTTTTGAGAGACAGAAACAGAAAACGTGAGTAGGGGAGGGTCAGAGAGAGAGGGAGACACAGAATCTGAAGCAGACTCCAGGCTCTGAGCTAGCCATCAGCACAAAGCCTGGCACGAGCTCGAACCCAGAAACCATGAGATCATGACCTAAGCCGAAGTCAGACGCTTAACTGACTGAGCCACCCAGGCGCCCCAAAGCAAAAATACTGATTAATATGATTACTTCAACAGTAAGAGCGTACGCTCAATGATGGGCAAAGTTAATAAGCAGATGGCAAAGCTGGAAATGATGTCTGTCTCATCTGAAACTGTTAAGGGATGTTCATTGACCTTGTGTAAGAAACACACACCATAAAGCAGAAGACAGAAACCTCAGTAGGAGAGTGAATGCATATGAACAGGCAATCACAGAAAAGCACACCACAAAGTCCCACAGACACCGAGATATCCAATATCATCTGCACACAGAGAAATACAAATTGACGTAACAATGCTAGGTCACTGGACTGGTAAAGACTGGGTGAAAGGAAAATATCACGAGCCAGCAGGGAGCAGTGTTGGGGAGCTGTCAGGTGTTCTGGGATTGCTGACTGGGGAGACACTTGGGGGAGTCACCTGGCACTTCTGTGTCAAACTAACTCCATGTAATTCTGTCTGTTCCATGTGTACATATCAAATAAATTCTCACACTGAAGAGAGGGTGGCAAGGAGCTGGAAGCAACCTGGCTGCCCACAGCTGGGCAAGCAGGTGGACATGACATGATGGGCAAGCACACGTGGCAGTGAGAAGCAAGGGATTCAATGTGCACGAAGCAACATGCAGGAACATGAAACACAGTGATTGTGCAAGAAGAAATGGAATGAGTTATAACCCAGTGCTATTTATATACATCTAAAGTGCATACACACAGAAAATCATTATATCCGTTTTGTATATAAAGAAAGAGAGACACTTTAAATGCATTCATCTAGAATGTTTTGGGGGGATGGTATTGGGAAATGGAGATGAATGAGCATAATTAAATATATCAACTAAGAAGACCTTCCACGGACTGATGATAAAAGTGTGCCACAAATTAAAGAGTATTCCTTTTTAAAAGTTTATTTATCTTGAGAGAGAGAGACAGTGAGAACGACAATGAGAGAGAGAGAGTATGTGTCCAAGAGGGTGAGGGGCAGAGAGAGAGAATGGGGGCATCTCAAGCAGGTTCATCAGTGCCAGCACAAAGCCTGACTCTGGGCTCGAACTCATGAACCCATGAGATCATGACCCAAGCCAAAATCAAGAGTCAGATGCTTGACCAATGGAGTCACCCAGGTGCCCCAAAGATTATTATTAATGTGACCTGTTTCTGAAGGTCACAGTAAAGAAACACCAAACAAATGTGTTTAGCTTATTTTCAAGCTTTCTTCAAAGTAGGGCCTCAACCTGGGACAGCCCCTCTCTTCTCAGTGATCACCTCACCAGGCCTGAAAAAGATGACACTTGTGCTAGATTGTTAGAAAAGAGTTGAGACATCTTGACNACAGTAAAAAAAAACCAAACAAATGTGTTTAGCTTATTTTCAAGCTTTCTTCAAAGTAGGGCCTCAACCTGGGACAGCCCCTCTCTTCTCAGTGATCACCTCACCAGGCCTGAAAAAGATGACACTTGTGCTAGATTGTTAGAAAAGAGTTGAGACATCTTGACATTTTGCCTCAGTCCTGTTAGTGAATCTTTTACCATCTACTTACATTTGGGTTTTGTGATTCTAAGTTCCATATGTGCAGGTGTCCTTGACAAAATGCCCCTCTTTTTTTTTTATAAGTGTAAATCATTTAGAAATGACCAATATGTCCATCAATAAAGGACTGTTAAATAATTTTGGTACATTCTTACAATAGACTGGCTATGCAGCTACAAAAAGAAATGAGGAAGTCCTAAAGGTTCCAATATGGAATTATCTTCTAGGCATATTTTTCAGTGAAAAAACAATATGGAAAATAGTATGAAAAATATGCTACAATTTGTATTAGGGGTGAAAACAATATGTAAACATTTTTGCTTGTATGTGTCAAACATCCCTGAGGGAACGTATCAGAAACTGATAATATTGATTGTCACCCAGAAGGAGACCCAGTGACTGGTGGACAGACGCAGGGGGACGTTTCCTGCTTTTTAAATATCTTTTTAATTTTTGAATCATGTGAATGCATTAACTATTTTAAATTAACATTTTAAAAAATGTTTATTTTGAGAGTGTGCATGCATGATTTGGGGAGGGGCAGGAAGAGGGGGAGAGGGAGGGAATCCCAAGCAGGCTCTGGGCTGACAGCACAGAGCCTGATGGGGCTCGATCCTACCACAGTGAGATCATGACCTGAGCCAAAATCAAGGGTCAGACACTTAACTGACTGAGCCACCCACGTATCCCTAAATTAACATTTAAAATGATACATAAAATTATAATTTTATAATAGTCAAGGATTACATTTTCAAAATATCACTTCATCTATGTATAGACAGATACTAAGTAAATGTATGAAAATGATTACATGTGCCCTTTATCAACAGCTACAAAGTTGCAAAGGTGATTAAAATGAAAAATGTGGGTCTGAGAGTAGAAAACAACCATATACTATATGTCAGTACTTTTACACCAAATGAAAACTAATCCCTTTCCTGGTTACCTTTGGAAATAATACACTTATTGAACTGTAGCTGCTATTATTGAGTCTATTTTCGATTCCTCTAATAAAGGGTTTTAAAATTTGGGGTCCATGGAAGGCTCCGGGGATTAATCCAGTAGGCCTCTGCACTTGAATGGTGAAAAACTCTCTCTTTTATTAACGTGTTTATGAAATTTAACATTTTCTTTAATTATGAAAGCATTAGTAAGTCCTACACTTGTTGCCAGTAAAGATTAGATATTAGACCTTGTTTTAGATCTTGTTATTTAATGTGTTAATAAAGAAGAAATATATTACTATAGTGTAATTTTTATATTTTAATAACTATATTCAATATAATTAATTTCTTTGTAATCCTATAAATTCTATTTATGCTCTTAAAAACATTATGGGATGGAGACCAGAGGCTTCTCCACAATGCCACAGGCAGTGAGTCCCACACCATAGAAAGTGAGGTGCCCCCACAAGTAGGTCTAACTGCAGGACAAGAAAATAAGCCCAATACTTTATGACCATATGTTCTTTCTGAAAAAAATTAAACAGTTTTGCCTTGTTGCACAAATCAAGTACATTCTTGAAGATGGAGAATATTTTCGAAAAAGTTTATCCACAAAGATTGTTTTATACACAGAATTATCAGGCCTTCTATTATTCCTCATCTTTTAACATGGAAACATTCATTCATTCATTTACCAAACATATACTGAGAGTCCATTATGTCCCAGGCACTATGGTAAGCACTGAGTAAACTGCAATGAGCAGGATATACATGGTACCTTCCATAGTGCAGCTGATATTGTAATGGAAGCAATCACCCACAAAAATGTTAAGAAATAAATACATTGGACAACATCAGGTATTTGTGTTATGATTAAAATAAAGCAGGGCAATATTCTTTTTCTTTTTTTTTTCATATTTATTTATTTTTGAGAGAGAGAGAAAGGCAGGGCATGAGTAGGGGAGGGACAGAGAGGGAAAGAGACACAGAATCCGAAGCAGGCTCCAGGCTCAGAGCTGTCAGCACAGCGTCCGACACAGGCCTTGAACTCACAAACAGTGAGATCATGACCTGAGCTGAAGTCAGATGCTTAACTGACTGAACCACCCAGGTGCGCTAGCAGGGCAATATTCTAATCTAAAGAGTGAGAAGGAATAATATGGTGACTTAGGTGTTTGGCTCTGGCATTGTTACTCCTTCAGTTCAAACCCTGGCTTCATGCCCCTCTGGCTTTCTGACCTTGATCCAGCTACATAATCTATCTAATTCCCTGTTTCTGTCATCTGTAAAATGGGCATATTAATATTACCAATCTCAAACAGATGCTTTAAAAAAAAAAAAAAACTGGCCACTCCTAACATCTCTCTTAGAACCAAACACAGAATTTTGAAGGTTTTGCTAAGCGTTTTTAAAAAAATTTCTATCCTGATGTTGTAAAAAACAGCAATTTCTGGATTAGAGTCTCTAAGTTGTTCTGCACTCTTTACCCTAAATCACCCAATATCACAGATTAAAATAGAAGTGAGAAAAGAATGAGCTTCACAATTACACTGTTTGCTACCATATCTTAGGACTGAGAACAGGAGTGAGGGAGATTGTCTCAGAGTTTACATAGAAGGACGGGTACAATTTCTGGCAGGCAGAGATCTTTGTAAGTAAAAGGTTGTGTAGGGGGTGCCTGGGTGGCTCAGCCGACTAGGCATCTGACTCTTCATTTCGGCTCAGCTCATGTTGGTAGAACAGAGCTTGCACAGTGTGGAGCCTGCTTGGGATTCTCTCCCTCCCTATCTGCCCCTCCCCTGCATGTGCAAGAGCTCATTCTCTCTCTCTCAAAATAAATAAATAAACTTAAAGAAAATTGTGTAGTTAGGATATAACAGTCTCAAGAAAGGGATAGGGGAAGTCTATGGCAAAAGCAGGTTCCTTTATTCAGCATTGACTGAGAATCGTACATGCAGTGAGATACAGAGTGAACGAGACCAGCAAGTTCCTTCCCTCCCGGAGCCTGCACTCTTGTGGGAAAGACAAACAATACACAAGTACATAAACACTCAGCAATTAGTGAAGAAATAAAGATAATTGCAGGCACTAACAATGGCTCTGAAGGGAGTACCCAGGACAGTGGGACAGACATGGGCTAAAAAGGGCTTTGCAGGAATTCGAGTCGAGGAAGAAGCCATCTCTTGCACATTTTTCAAAGGCCACTTTGGCTTCTGCATGGATAATGCACTGGGCAGGGATGAGAAGAGAAGCAGGGGAGCCTCTAGCAGCCGGAGGCTACTGTAGTGGGCCTGGGGACAGATGACGGTGGCCTGGACCAAGGTGGCGAGGATGCAGGGGAGAGAGGCAGGGGGGCAGATGAGTCAGCTCCAACAGGAAAAGCAGGCACAAAGGCAGATGTAACAAAAGGCAACAGAAGGGGAACTTAGAGCGGAAAGAACGCTTCAAGGTCATTCTGGCCCAAACCCTTCATTTGTGCAGATGTGGAAACACCATCCCAGGAGGCTGAGGTGGCTTGCCATTGTCCCCCGAGCCTCCTGACCTCCCATTCAGGACAACTTCTACCTACCATGCTGGAAAACCACAACTGGGGGAGCTAGAAGCATGCAGGGAAGAAAAGGCACATAAACGTGAGGGAAAGAGGAAGAGGGCGAAAAGACTGAAGGAAAGGGAAAGCTGAGGGTCAACGAAAATGGAGGGCAACCACGATGGAATAGGAAGAAAATGGTAGCAGGTGAATTAAAGGCTGGGTGCGGGGCAGAGAGAGGAGGGCAGGGGAGGACAGGGACCTTGTCGCTGGGATTATTTAGGGCTGATGGTTTCCAGTTGAGGTTTGGGTTAATAGACCATTGCCTGGCTCACTGCAGCTGTCAGGCACCAGCAGCAGCAGTTGGGGGCAGCTGCCCGCGCCACCTGAGCCACAGGAACAACGGCAAGGGAAGTGCAGATGGGCAGGAAATCGCTCTGGGTCAGAGCCAGATCAGCCCAGATCACGGTGTTCTTGCTCACCTCTTGGGATGCCGAGTCTTCCCGAGGCAGCCCAGAGAACAGCACTAATTTTTCTCATCACCATCACCATCACCAGTCATCGTTGTGCTCATGTTCCCATTCCTCTGGGGCAGACCATGTGCTAGGGGCTTCACACACATTTCTCTCTTTCAACCTCACAGAAACCTTGGAGGGAGGGAGGTATTACTTCCCCGGGTTTGCCGCTAAAGAAACTAAGCTTAAGTAGCTTGCATAAAGCCATCTCAGGACCAGGAAGTGGCAGAAAGGCTCTGCTGTCACTTTATTGATTTAAGGAAACGTGGGGATACAGCATAGACTCTGGAAGAGGTGGTGACATGCACAGAAGCTGACTGGGGCTTCCTCTCCTCCCACCGATGGAGGGCGCCTGCCCTGGGAAGGCAGGGCTCATGGGGCCAGGCGCGCCTTTGCTCTTCCAGCCTCCCATCCAGTCCTCGCCGCCATCCTCTCCCCAGAATGAATGCTCAGTTCCACAGCTCCATAGGCAGCTTACAGAACACTAAGAGAGCTTTCTCTTAGGGGTTTTCACCCTGCTTCATTGTTTAAAATGTACAACTATTGACCTGCTCCTTTTCCTTCAACACCCTTTCAAATGTCACTCCTAGGAAGGTTTTTATTCTCTCCAGGCAAAGTAAATCACCCCCCCACCCCCCATCCTTGGTGCCCTCATAGTCTTGCAGTTTGGTCTGACGCACCTGTTTGTCTATATCATGGCATGCGTTTCTTGAGGAGAGGAATTATATTTTAATCATTTCTGTGGCCTTGGCACCTAGCTCAGGGCCTGGAACAGTGGAAGTAGTTGATAAGTATTAACTAAGCAGAAAAGCAAAAAGTGGCAAGGACATTTATTGGGGCCACTATAAATCACCTGTTTACAACCATGTTTAACTTAGATGAAGGCAGGCACTGTCATTTCTATGAGCACATCCCTATTTTTTCTATTGTTGGAAGATTAAAGTAAGTAGCAAAAGGATTTCTTTTGGGAGAATAACTAACAAAAGTATTTTATAAGGACATAGTTATCAAACTGACCTTTTCTTACTTCCAAATTGCCAGTCTATAAGGAAAAAAACCAAGGGTCTGTTCATATATGTATACACACATACGTATGTATATACATATATGTATATGTATTCTTTCTACTTTGAACACCTTTCTCTCAGACTTTTGCTCCAAGGGCAATAGAAATAAGGTGACCAATTATACTATTGAAGGATAAGTACAGATATAACCAGTTTTGGAGGTAAATTTATATGGCACATGATACTGACACATTTTTACATGTAACTGTAAGTAATATTGTTGTCAATTCACTTTATTTCTGACATTTCATTATGAACTGAAACTTCAAGATAGCACCATTTTCACTGACATGCACTGAAGATGAAAACACATTCTATTTTCGTCATCTATCCTTGCTTTGTTCTTTACTAGAAATAGAGACGTGGGAAAAATGAAACTGGAAGTGGCAGTAAGCATGCTGAAATCACAAGGTAGACACAGGACGATTATCTATGACCATTATATCGGTCAACAGTTCCCCCGGAGCGGGAGCTCATTTGAATTCAGATGGGAAAGAGGTGGCAGTCTGAGGGCTGTGTGCAATTGCCAACCCCATCCCTTGAATTCTACCTCCTTTTCTCCCACTCAACATATTGGGGCAAAAATAAGCAAGGATGGTCTCATTATAGGGGCAACCCTCAATCTTTCCTCATTATACTTAAAAGCACTTCATCTTTAAAGCCAACAATACTGCATCTCTTTATTCCTCCTTCTACAATCATGGATCCCTCTAATCCTCCTTTTTCAGTTTTAAGGACTCTTGATTACCTTTGGCCCATCCACATAACCCAAGATAATTTCTGCATCTTAGAGTCAGTTGATTAACAATCTTAATTCCATCTGCAAACTAAATTCTGCTTTGCCATACAACCTGATGTAGTCACGTGTCCTGAGGATTATCACATGGACATATTTAGGGGAAGATTTTGTCTACCAAGTAAACTTTGTCACTTGAACCCCAAAGTAGGATTTTTCACATCCAAAGTCTCTCACGTCATTAATTAACAAATTTCTAGTATCCTAAGGTCACAGGAAGTAAAGTTAATCTGTAAAAATCATTTGTATTTCTGTGTACTAGTAAGAGAAGTGAAAAATGAACTTCATACCCCTTGCAATAGCATACAAAAATATCAAACGCCTAGAAAGAAATGAACAAACGGCATGCTAAAATCCTACACTGAAAATTGTAAAACAGTATCGAGAGAAGGTGGCTGCATAACGAACCTAGCCAGCTCTAGGTTCAAACTGTAGCTCTGTTATCTACACTTTCCCATTCTCAGCAGCATATCAGGATCTTCTGGGGATAAAGCATGTGTATACTTTGAAAAGGAACTCATGGAGGCTTGAGTATAACTCTCCAGTGACCCCATCCCTCACCAATCAGCTGGATAAGGAAGCATTGTTTTAAGTGAATCTTTCAAGTAATTCTATGCTATTAGATTTGGAAGACATCGTGGAGAATATTTTATTGCTCAAGCTCATCCTGTTTCAAAAAGGAAAAGAGAGGCCCAAATGGGGTAAAGTGGCTTGCTTGAGATCACACAAACATCAAGGTAACTATTATTTATCGAAGTCAGACCAGAACACAACCCTAAATGCCTAAGTTGGAATACAAATCCCATATCTGCCACCAACTAGCCAGGTAACTTGAGGGAGAACCTCTTAAATCCAGATCTCTTACCTGAAAAGGTGGAAGAAAATAGCATAAATTTTTTAGAGATACTTTGAGAATTAATAAGATACTTTTAAAGTGTTCAGCAAATTGCTTGCCATAGAGGATACTCAATAATTGTTTCTCTTTTTTCTTCTTTTCTCTGCCCTCTATGCTGAGCTGACTTCTCCTTAAGTATGTATTCCAACATATGCATTAGTTAGAATTTGTGTTATACACAGAACAAGTTAACATAAGTCAAGGGAGATACCGGTTAAAAAGATAGAGGAGTATCATGAAGACCACAAAGTCAGTAACTTAGTCAGGCTTCAGGAAACCACCTGAACTAAAAGGCATAAATACTTGAAACTAATGTAACATTGTATGTCAACTACACCTTGAAACAAAACAAAACAAAACCACCTTTCTTTTTTATCTCTTCTCCACTTGTTTCTTCATCTCCTCTCCCTCTCTCTCTGCTGCTTCTTAATACACATGGTAATAGAAGATGGAAATTCTACAATTCTTGACAGACTTCTTCCATTTACCTACCAGCCCTGACTCAATCATATTATCTTAGTCCCAACCCCAAATTCCTGAGAAAAAGAATTTATTTTGCTAGTGGTAGGGTGGGCCAGTAAATTCATGTAATATAAAATGGCTTCCAGGTAACCCACCACTCACGGTGAAAAGAACAGCTATGGGGTTATGGGAGGTTTGGCAGAGACCCCTAAAAACTACTACAATATGCTAGTAACTTTGGGTAGCTATCTGACAAGAATCCTTGCCCCTATGTGAAAGACTTCCAGCTTAACATATAGCTAAGAGAGCTATTACCACAATGGCAGTATCCTGTGTATTGGTGTTGGTACACTCAAGATTTAGACTCTATCCATTTCTAAAACTCCCTGTTGGTTTTTCAAATACCCAGAGCCATGGCCATAAAATACATTTTCTCAAGACTCTGTCCCTGACTTAATCATGAGAAAGGTGAGATCAGATATTCTTGCCCTGAAAACCTAGGCTTTTGGGAAAACATCTCAAGAGAATCACCTCATTTCAGCATGGAACTAGTTCTAAAATAAGAGGTCTCTTTCATGGAGTTGCTATGAAAAACTGTCATGAAATGTACTATATCAAGAAAAATATTTGCTTAATATTTTTCTGTTATTCAATACTTATTCTTAGAGTCCAGTTCTTAGAAACTCTCTAGCTCAGCACTCTGGTTTTCTGCTTATATATATGACTGCATTCTAATGTATGAATTACATATGAGCTAATTATAGAAAACTTTTTTTTTTTGCAGGATTTAGCATGGTAGTTTATTGGCAAGACCAATCACCTCTCCAAGTTTTAATTTCATTAATTTTCTCCTTAATTAAAACCACTGATTTTAGTGGAAAATCAAAAAAACACACATTTTTATAATAGATGTCAGCCGAGGCTGTGCAAATACCAAAGAGTCATGCATTACTTCAAGTACTTCTTTGGTTCATCACCAGTAAAACACAGCACAACAAAACAAACCACTTAACACAAGTCTCCTTTATCCTAAATGATGGCAGCTCTGTTTTGGAGATTTATTAATAGTAAGCAGAAAAATACAGCTCGGAAGTTTTAAGTTCACTTCTTAAATAGTCCATTCTTATCCATAGGCTATCTGCATGTTTGGAAAAATCTGAATTGGTTGAAATTGCAAAGAATGTGTATCTAAGGTACATATCTTTGCCAACTTAGAAATACAGACACTGTTGAGGTCAAGCTCAAAGCCTCAGATTGTCATGGGGATGTGTGAGGATGAAGAGCTGGATGTGAACAGCAGTTACATAAAGGAAGCAGGGTACATACCTCTTGCTTTGGCTTTGCGTAGTGAACTGAAAAGTCCACATAAGAGATTGTGTGGTGTCTGTCATTTTTCTAAACTGGATCAACCCAGCATACTCTATGAATTAACTGCTCCATTTCTTTTCTGTTAACTCCTCCTTGGAAAGCATCTAAAGTCCTATCAGAGAGAGAAGTGATTTCAATCAAATCCACACTAAGATGTGAGTTAATAATGGCTGCTGAGCACACAGCCCTTCTTCCCAACATACTACTGGGAAATGAACAGTTAAAGGTCTGTGCAGAGTGATACGGTCATCAGGATACATCAACTCTTTTACCCTAATGTGCAAACCTTTATCTTTAAGAATTTAACTTGAGAATGTTTGCTCGAGTGTATCAGAGTTTTTACTGTAACACTGTTTTGAAGAGGAAATAAAAACTTAAGAACAAAGTTAGGAGTCCATAATTAGGGCAATAGCTGAATAAATTATAATACAACAATAAGATGGAGTAATAAGTGGTCAGTAAAAAGAATGCAGTAAAACTATGTGTTAGAACACTGGAAATGTTCACAACACTTTTCATAAATAAAAAAAGCAAAAACAGTGCATATACTAGGATTTAATTTTAAAAAAAATAATCTATTTCTGTAGACTAACATTGCGTGCGTGCACACACACACACACAAATCCAAAAAGGCTATGCAGCAAACTTACCAGCAAAAAGTGGGTCTGCTACAGACGGTAATAAGACTGAACATTTTTACTTCATATACTCTGATATTGTTTGAATTTCCTAAAGATTGATGGTGCTGATGGGTGCATGACAATGTGAATGTGTTAATGTGTGAATAATGTGTGAATTATACACTTAAAATAGTTGAAATGGTAAATTATATGTTAAGTATATCCTACTATAATAAAAATAATATGGTGGACTTCTCAAGGGCATCTCCATTGCATAAGTAGTAGGCAGTTGTGTGGCCTTAGAAAGGAGGGTGGTAAATGACCCTGAACCTGTTTGTAAAGCACCCTGGAAATAGGGCCAATGAATTAGAAGGGAGAGGGTCCCTAGAGCAATAGATGATGTCCTCCAGCAATTAGGATAGGACATAGGTCACCTTCAGCTGTGAGCAACATGGGAAGGTTCCTTTTGGTAAAGCAGATATTTAAGGGGAGGCATTTCATCATATTTCTTAAGTCATATGACCATGACCACACTCCTTTCCCCACATCAGTAATGACTTTTTCTTTTCAAGTGAAGCATGATGAGAATAATGTAGTATGTTAACGTCTTGGTATACAGCTGCCTAAACACTTAGCTTACTAGTCCTGTACCAGAATTCCTTAAAAGGCTACATTACATTTGCAACCACTTAACTGTATGAAATTGTAACTTTCAAGCTTACATATGCCATATTTGACAAAAGAATTGGTTACCAATATTGTAAGATAGAAAGACATAAGGATCCAAGGCAAATTGATGCTTATACTATCAAAGATCACCTTTAATTTTAAGTGACTCCATCAGAAAACGATTTATTGAGTGCCTACTCTATGAACTAGGAAGAACATACAAAGAAGTATAATGCAAGTGCCTAAGTTGAGGAAATAAGTAATACACAAAGGAGTGGATTGAATTCCCCGTTGAACTGAACGGAATGGGTCAAGTTGGATTAGGTGATTTAGACTGTATTGGATACTTTTTGGTTTAATACAACACACATTGAACACCTGCTAAAATATCCCACTGAGCAAGGTAATGTGGGTTTGAAAAGGAGAATAAAACACTAATAAAACTTGCTCATTCTCCTCCAAGATTCACAACTGAGGAGTCAGCAAGAATGAACTAACCAAAATGCAAGTCATACTGTAACCATGATATAATAAATTTACCAACATAATTTGTGAAGGGAACTGAATTCAATCTGCAGTGATCACGCGTAAAAGAGGTGAACATGGGAAAAGAAGGGGCTTGCAGGTGGGACGTGCAGGTTGTGAGAACAGCTTGAGCAAAGGCCTGGAGCGGGGAAAGTGCCAGAGTGTCAGGGAACTGAGAGCGGTTCATTTCATCTGGAGCACAGTGTGCAGTACAGGGGACAAGGCTCTCTGCAGGGGGTAAATTAGGGGAAGGAGACTGGGGGCAGAGCCTTGAGGCACTTGTGAGGAATCACTGAGTCCGAAGGCTGCAGAAGTTGGAGGGAACTTAGTGATCCACTAGCAGAGTTTTCATCTACAGGAAGCCATCACCTCTTCCCCCCAGGATACGGCACCAGTTTTTAACTTTTCTTTCCAGTCCTACTCTGAACCCACTCTTATCCATCGCCCACATAGCAGCAAGAGTGCAAACCAAATCATGTCACATTTCTGCCCAGAATCTTTCCTTTGTTTCCCTCCCAAGGCCATGCAAGGTAGGGACTCCGCCTCTCTGGCCTCTTCTTATACAAAGGCACCCCGTCTCTCCCGTAATGCTTCAGTCCACCTGAAATGCTCCTCCCTGATCCCTGACTACTCTGCAGCATCTTTGTGACAATTACAATCCTAGAAGAAGAGCAAGTGGTCAATACAGAGATGTAGAATAAAAGGAGGGAATGCATGAATGAATAAATGGATGCATCAACTGCCTCTGCAAGATTCAACTTAAATATGATTCACCCTTATATAAAGCCCACAGGGGCAAAAGACTCCCTATTCTTCCTGGAGAGCAAAAGACAAATGAGCACAGAAAAAGATCCTAAGGAAGGCTGATGGGGTAGGGGAGGGCTTGAGCAGAAACAAAGGCATCACTGAACTGACCTTCCATGGAGTTCAGATTGGGCAAGAGGGGTCAGAAGGGAGATATAGCCTCAGAGCACAGCAAAAGCCAACCAGGATCCAAAGGAATGTGAGAGACACATGTTCATGAGATTTTGCGAGTGCAGGGGGATTTGGAAGGGTCATTATCACAGGAGAGAAGACCTGCTTGGGCCAGAACTGCCATGTGGATGCAATGGAGAAGGAAGTCATGGGAACCAAGGTCAATCAACTGTTGGACTACAGCTGAGATAACCAAGGAGAATAGCTCATCACTGTATCCTCTTAATAATGTGTATAACTATAATATAACCCCACATTTTTTGGTGTTTTACTTGCTATCGCTTATTTTCTACCACCACACACTAGATCATAATCTCCTAGAGCAGAGACCAGGTATGTTTCAGTGTAATACCTAGTGTCTGTCATAGTCAGAGATATTCAATAAATATTTGGAGAGTAAGTGAATGATTGAATGAATGAATGCCTAGCTGCAACTCACTGTTTCTCAACTATCCTTTTCAATTTGAAAATGACTCTGCTTTTAGTAGTTGTGTGATATGGGTATAAAACCCTGGATATTGAAGACACATAGTTGTGAAGAGAGAGTTTTAGCAAGCTGTTAAACTCTAGATTGTGTACAATTGTTTGGATTTTTCTTTAGTTGTTTAATTTGTTCTCTCTACTTGAAATGTGTGTACTTCAAGGGCAAGAGCCAAGTCCTATATAATACTTCATTCCTAACCTCAGGGTATCCAACATAATGCTAGGAAAATAGTAAGTAGATAGCAGCCTTAAGAGGAGGTTTGTAGCTGAACAGACTTTTGTGGTCACACAGAAATGCCTCGATCAGTGATCTTCGTATCTTACTCAGTTTTTTCATCTGCAAAGTAAGGACAAAAATCAGCATATAGTTTGTAGGGTTGATATACAGCTTAAATGTGATAATGCATAAAACCTTTGTCAGTGCCATGCACATGGCACCCATATATGATAGCTAAAGATAAAACAAATTTTATCTGTTGTTTGGACTGTGTAAGCTGTAGATGCATTTAGAGTTTGTCATTGTTTCCACCAGTGACACTCTCTCGTGATCTTCTTGGAACCATTGCTAATAGGAACAATCCCTTTCCTGGTTTGCTTCCGCAGCAGCAATTCCTGACCCCAGGCTATTCTTCCTCAAAGCCAGGTAGGTCGGCCTGCTCCCTCACGGGGAGGGGGTCAAGACAGCAGGGGCTGACCTGGGTGTGCACGGCCCCATGCTGCCCTCTGGCGGTGGGACTGTTGGCTGCCCCTTTCCTACCAAAGACTGCCAGTGCTGTGCTGAATTTAAGGTATGGATAAACCATAGAAAGAGACACCCGTAAAGAGATTCCCTGAGTACAAAATCAATGTACAGAAATCGGTTGCATTTTTATACACCAACAATGAAGCAACAGAAAGAGAAATCAAGAAACTGATCCCATTCACAATTGCACAAAAAACCATANCAAGTGGTGTGAGGGGGTGTATTGCACTGACTGTTCAGTGTTTCCCAGCTCCTCTTATTGCCATGTGCCCACCTCCACTCAGGGGACGGTGATAAAAAGGTACAATCTGCCCCGCAGGAGAACTCAGTCTCTCCAAGGGTTATAAGAACGTAGAGATGAGTTGAGGTGATTCAGAGACTGAGAGGAACACTGTCTATCTTAAGATCACACAGCTCAACTATGACTTTGGCCTTCTTAAATCCTATATGATGGCCACCCACCAGTTTGGCTTGTAAGGAAAAAGTCACGGTGCTCACAATAAAATGTAACTTCTTGGAAGCCTTCAGCATTGCCTTAGTTGTAATTAAACGGCCACAGTAGACCCAAAGCCATCTTCATTTCTTCCCTTTCCCTCATCTTCAGGTCCAATATGCAAGCAGAGCTTTTGATTTTCCATGTCATGTATCATCTGTTACTCTCCACATCATCTGGTACTACACAGCACCATTCACCATCTGTGGCCTGGACCACTATACAGCTGGCTCCTAATGGCTTTCTACTACTTTCTCTCTCTTCCTATCAGCTGAAATGAGCTACAGTCGGATCACATTGCATTTGCAGTAAACCAACACTTCACCAGGGTCTCCATATGTCTGTGGGACTCCAATCTCATCACATACCTAGGCCTTCCTGGTTCTCCACATTCCAATCAACCTGATCCCTCTTCAGTGCCTCTGAGGTTGCCTTTGCCCTTGCTGGTGTCTCCGCCTGGAACACTCTTCCCTGTTCTCCTCTTGTAACTGGCTCTTCCTCTTCCTCTTCATTCATCTCAGCTTAGATGTCACCTCCTAGGGGTGCCTGAGTGGCTCAGTCGGTTAAGAGTCCGACTTCAGCTCAGGTCATGATCTCACAGTTCGTGGGTTCGAGTCCCACGTTGGGCTCTGTGCTGACAGCTAGCTCAGAGTCTGGAGATTGCTTTGAATTCTTTGTCTCCCTCTCTCTCTGACCCTCCCCTGCTCACGCTGTCTATCTCAGAAATAAATAAAACATTAAAAAAATTAAAAAAAAAAAAGATGTCACCTCCTAGGCCTGCAGTAATCACCCTATCAAAAGCTGCCATTCCCCCCACTGTTCTCTTCTCTTATTATTCTTGGTCAGTCTCTCTCCTAACTTCCTTCATAGCAGTGATCACTTTTTGTAATTATCTTCTTTCTTTGTTTAATGAATGCTCTCCATTAGCAACAACTTCCAGGAGAGTAGGGCACTTGCTTTCCCACTGCTGTATTCCGAGTGTCTCATACATAATGAATGCTCAAAAAACTGCTTATTGTGAGGAGGAAGAGCACTTTATACCTTGTGGCATTGGCTAACTTTCCACAAATTTCAGCTGCTTCTCTGCCGTGTCCAACCACACAGAATCATCTTAATCAGACTACGCTCTTAGGTTGGTTGAATGAGCGAATGAGCGCATCTAAGGGATTTCATTTTCCCCATAGCATTCTCTGTGTGGGTGTTTACACATGCATAGACCAAATTTTGTAGATTTATATAAAATCACATATCTTCCTCCATGTATTTACAACAGTGAGTGGATTTGTATTCCTTCTCTTATTCATCACTCTAAGTCATAGTGACAGGATTTAAGAGTACTAAATGCCATCCTGTTACACTAATACAAACTTGATATATTTATTTGGTAATGGTTTCTCCCCAAAAGTAGGCATTTAGGAATTATTTCCAAGAAAAATAATTGAATAGGGAAAAAGACAGCAGTTGCCATTAAAATTAAAACCAGAAATCATTTCGTGTGTGTTATTCTTCTCTGGCTCCACCTCCAGCAATGACTGGAAACAGGTCCTTATGGGTGAGTAATAGGAATGAATGTCACAAGAGTCAGAAATAATGAACCAATATCTCACAAACGCAGCCGCCACAGCAAGAAGGCTGAGTGGGAAAATACACACATGTGAAAAAATAAACGTCCCAGTAATGAAACACTCAGGCCCATCATAAAATGTACACACAGCATCACGTCTCCTTTTGACTCAGCAACAATAATCTGGTCCCCCAAGAGTGAAATTTCAGTCCGATCAGGCCTGAAGAGGAAAGATCTGGTGCTGAGTCACCTGCCTGGGGAAAGCTGCAGACATTTAGCATTTTCAAAGGCAGCAGCAAGCTCTCACAATTACAGTCTGGTTCACTAAGTACTCAACACCTGATTGTGCTCAGCTCTCTCTAGAGCAGACCCACTTTCTCAAATGCACACCATTTACTCCCCCTGTACCCTCTCCCTTATGTCTCTTCATCCTCCTGGGTGGCATATGCCTCATGGACAGAAGGTCAATTGAGGGGGGAAGGAATGGGAATGAATGACATTCTCCTACATTTGTTCATCTCTTCGAACTAGTTAGCCTATTGGTGATACTACGGTTTCATCTCCAGGGGCTTCTATTCAGAGTAAAAAGCATTTATGTTGGCTTTGACAATAGCCAAATCCTTCTTTTTGCCTCCTTTTTGTTTTAAACTTTTCATTTAAATAGGAAACATATACTTTCTTATTCAAGATTTTAATGTTTTAGGAAAACCTATTTCAAAGACTCTTGGGGATGGGGGTGGCTGATCATAAGGAAAAGTCAAGGTTAATAATCACATGGCCTAACATTCTGACTGTATCGAAGACGTTGAAAAGGGGTTTTTATCAAAAGACACATCAGGCAGGGACATTTACTCTGATGACCTAACTTTCCTCTTCAAGAATGACAGGTCATAGAAAGGTTATTTGCTTTGGTCTGTGTTTGCTGAAGAAGAGAATCTCAGAAGTTAGATGGAGTTCAGTTTCAGATGACAAAGCTCTAAATGACTTCATTTGAGGGGTAAAGCTCATAAACTCTGTTCTCAGCAGAGTTCAGAGAACAGGCAGATGGATTGATACAATCAGAAAAATACCTCTTTATCAAAGAGGTTTCCTTCCAAGCGACATTTCACGCAAAAGCTTTGCAAAATGGCTTCATCCCACAGTTTAACAATCTGGACCAGAAAAAGTTTTCAGCAAAGGTCAAGAATGATCTGTACAAAAAGCTAAGTAGTGGAAAAAACAGTGTGTGCTACGAGTCAGACTTCTTACCAACTAAACACACCTTTGTCACATGTTGCCTCATAAATTTGGGGTATTTGTTTCATCTGGCTAGGCTTCTATTTTCTTGGTCATAACCTGTGGATGAAAACTTCCTGCCTGACCCATATCTCTCACCTGGGTGGTTGTGAAGTTCAAGTAAAATGAAAGCTATTTGAAAAGGATAGAGGATTTAACAAAATGTAAGACATGATGATGAATGTGGTGATGATGGTGTTGATGGTAACCTGGCTGCTGTTTGGGTATCCAAGGGTATGGGTACACAGGTCTCTACTCAAAATCACTAAAAAGAATGTTCTGAGGGAGCCAGATACTTCATGACACTGGAGAAGAGGCAAGGGGCTTCAGCCACCTTTCTAATTCTTAGTAGGTACCCAACTCCAAGGGAACAAGAGTCATCCAGCTTTCAACAGAGCACCACAGATTGTCCAGAATGTGTCACTACTCAAATGGCAGCCCTTCTGAGTCCATTGGGTTAAAAGGTAATGTAGTGACACAGGCTTGGGTTAGAATCTCAAGTCTACACTCAACTAGCCATTAGCTACATTCAATATATTTTCATGTTCTTATTGGCCATCTTTAGAGTCTCTTTCCTATAGTGTTTGATCAAGTCTTTTGGTTACTTTTTAACTCGATAGGTAGTTTTCTTACTGCTGATTTTTGAGATTTCTCTATACATTCTGAACTAAGTTCTTTTTTGAATAAATTATTTGCAACTAATTGCTTTAAGTCTATGTTTTATTCTTTTCATTCTTTTAGTAGTGTCTTTTGCAGAGAAAATTTTGTAACTTTAAGGAACTTCAAATGTTTTCTTTTATGGATTTTGCTTCTGGTGTTTTTTGGTAGAATCTCTTTACCTTATGAAGATTTTATCCCAAGTTTATATTTCAACGTTTTGTAGCTCTGTATTTTATATTTTTATCTATGTAAATGGATTTATGACCCATTTTAACTTTTTTTGATGTTTATTCATTTTTGAGACACAGAGAGAGACAGAGCGCAATTGGGGGAAAGGCAGAGAGAGAGGGAGACACAGAATCCGAAGCAGGCTCCAGGCTCTGAGCTGTCAGCACAGAGCCCAATGTGGGGCTCGAACCCACAAACCATGAGATCATGACCTGAGCTGAAGTAGGATGCTCAACTGACTGAACCACCCAGATGCCCCTCTATGACCCATTTTAAATATTTCATATACAGTGTCAGGTTTAGGTTAAGGTTTATTCTTTTTTTTTTTAATGTTTTATTTATTTCTAGGAGAGAGAGACAGCGTGAGCAGGGGAGGGTCAGAGAGAGAGGGAGTCACAGACTGAAACAAGCTCCAGGCTCTGAGCTGGCAGTCAGCACAGAGCCCGACGCGGGGCTCGAACCCACGAACCGTGAGATCATGACCTAAGCGAAAGTCGGAAAGTCGGACGCTTAACCGACTAAGCCACCCAGGTGCCCCGGTTAAGGTTTATTCTTAAGTTTATATAAACTTCAAGTGGTTTATTTGAACTACTGTTGTTTAACAGACTCTGTTTTTCCATTTAACTGCCTTCATAACTTTGACAAAAATGAACTGGCCAATAGAAATATGATATCCTGGGACACAAACAAGGATATTAGTGGTAAAACTGCAATAAAATCTAATCAAGTCTAAAGTCCAGTTAATAGTGTTGTGTCGATGTTAACTTCTTATTTTTACAAAATACACCATGGAGGCATAAGGTGTTAACAGGAGGGGAAACTTGAGTAAGGTATATAGGAATCCTGTATTATCTTTGGAACTTTTCTATAAATCTAAATTTATTTCCAAATAAAAATTTTATTTAAAAAAATAGGGGCACCTGGGTGGCTCAGTCGGTTGAGCTTCTGACTTTGGCTCAGGTCAGGATCTCACAGTTTGTGGGTTTGAGTCCTGCATCGGGCTCTGTGCTGACAGGTCAGAGCCTGGAGCCTGCTTCAGATTCTGTGTCTCCCTCTCTCTCTGCCCCTCCCTTGCTCACACTCTGTCTCCCTCTCTTTCTCAAAAATAAACATTAAAAAATTTTTTCTTAAATAAACATATTGACCACATTTGTGTGCACCTCTTTATAGACTCTCCATTCTGTTCCATTGATCTATGTCCCTGTCCCTACACCAATCCCACAATATTTTGAAACGATGGTAGCTTCACAGTTACTAAGCAATTTATAAACTTTATTATGTTGATGAATCTCACCTACAAAGTAGAAGTTCTACAAGAACAGGAATGTGGGCAGAAGTTGAGTCCTTCTTGTTTAGTACTATGTGGCATGTGGCAAACGCTGAATAAATTCTTTGGCCAAGTGATTTAAAAAATGAACCTTAGTAACTGACTGAATCACACATCTGAAACAGTGAGCCTGCCAAGCCACTGGGAATTTCAAGTAGAAAGCTGAGTAAACGCTGAGGGCTCTCAGGAGAGGCGAGACATTGCTATCAGTGAGTTGCGCTGGGTTTACTTTGCTACTTCTCACCCATCCTCCCAATCTCTTACTTCAGTCCCTTTCCCCCGTGTACCTGTTCTTTCTGTCCTATGGGGTTTGTGACCTTACTATTAAGGACTTCTGGGTCAAATTATGCCAAGGGCTTAACATGCCCACTTGGGAGATGATGTGGGTTAAGCTCTTAGCACAGAGACCAGAATGTGGTATGTGTTCGGCAAGTATTAGCCTTAACTACTATTTTTAATCATTAAAAAGTCATATATGAATATTTTTACTTGACCCCCTAATTATTATATTCATTCAATTCATAAAATATCCATTTGATAGAATTTATAGCTTTTAAACTATAATCCAGGCATTTTACTAGGAGCTAAAGACACAACAAATAGGGAAGATATGATCCTGTCCTCAACTATAAATTATTTGGGGCGCCTGGGTGGCTCAGTCAGTTAAGCATCTGACTTCAGCTCAGGTCATGATCTTGTGGTTCGTGGGTTTGAGCCCTGCATTGGGCTCTGTGCTGACAGCTCAGAGCCTAGAGCCTGCATTGGATTCTGTGTCTCCTCTCTCTGCCCCTCCTCTGCTCATACTCTGTCTCTCTCCTATCTCTCAAAAATAAATTTAAAAAATAAACACTCAAGAATAAATTATTGGAATGAACATTCCAACCAATTTACTCCACAGATACAAACCTAATGCTCTATGAAGACCTTGAGTCATACAGATTATACAACTGATTTATAAGAACATAAAGAAACCCTGTCTAGAGAGTGACAAAGTAGATCTATGCTAATTTTCATAGCTGTAACGATTGTTTGTGATTTCCAAGTATGTAAGAAATATGAAAAAGTAAAGAGCTAACTCTGGAAGGGCTGTTGAGGGGACCAAGCAGAAACGTGGCCTTCAGAGCTCTTGTAGCTCCAGGATGTGATTACTGTCTCTACCCATACCCAGAATGATTCAGTAATACACATACACACACACACACACACACACACACACACACCCCTACACGCAACCATAATCCCTAAATGTAATTGATGACTTTGACTTTTATCATGTCTTCAACTCTCAAAAAATGAGGGGGAAGTATTGAGTGAATGTCTTACCATCTGGGAAAAATTATTATTATTATTATTATTTTTACAAATAGTTTATTGTATGAACATTGGGGTACACGTGCTCCTATGCCTCAGCATTTCTGTATCCCTTGGGTAAATTCCTAGCAGTGCTACTGCTGGGTCATAGGGGAGTTCTATTTCCTGGGGAGTTAGTTTCCTGAGGAACCTCCACACTGTTTTCCAGAGGGGCTGCACCAGTTTACATTCCCACCAACAGTGTAGGAGGGTGCCCGTTTCTCCACATCCTCGCCAGCATCTAGAGTTCTCTGATTTGCTCATTTTAGCCACTCTGACTGGCGTGAGGTGGTATCTCAGCGTGGTTTTCATTTGTATGGGAAAAATTATTTTTAAGTCTCATGTTCGGTAGCTTAAGGAAGACCCCTTGTTCAAAAATCCTTGCTCATTCGGCATCATACAAACTTCCCATATCTGCACCATCATGTTTATATACACAATCATTAGCCTCCATAATGGTCATCTAATAATACTAAGAGGCCCTTCAGTCTCTTCGGATTCAATCAAGGAGCAAGTAAACACTTGTGATTTCTGTCTTTGTTATCCCCATTGGCCAGGAAGGAATGGGAGTTATGTAGTAGAAGAAGCTAATTAGACATTTTCCTCCTTTCATTATGCCTTGCATTTTGAATACTTTGATTTCAGTTAAACTACATCCTTAGCTAATTAACAGCAAAACAATTAAGAAACTGTATTAGCTGTTGAAAATAAACATTTTTCCAGCAAAGCCAAGTCATTACACATAGGCAACCATGGTCTTTGAAACCAATTTCCTGCAAAGACTAGTAAGACAAACAGCTTTTTCTGGAAATTTGCCTCAGAGATGCATTTGATTCTATTTACAGTGATAAAAATCTTCCCAGTAGAACTTCCCTCTGATCCTGCAAACTCACAAGAAACATGGCAAACTGACTGATCTACACCATTCCCATGCACCAAATGGAAACATTTGGCCCATCTCATCAGATCCAGGATCAACATATCCATTAAGGTTTGTCACTATCAAATTATTTACATAATTTGAAAATAAATCATGTAGTTTTAGAAGTTTTTACAGATAAGCACAGCAATCTTGGGAGCACTGTGCTAATATTTAATAAAGTTCTACAGAGTAATCTCACTCTTTATTAGTTATTACTGTAAATGCCATTTGTCTTCTTTATATTACCCCAGGGAAAAAAAAAGCCCAACTTTAAATACAAACTGGTACTAAGACAGAAATCATACATACAATATCCCTAACCCTCAGCCATATTTTCAGGTGACTAATGTTTAATTTTCAAACTGCATTGGTCACAACTCCCTTTTCATGTGTGGGTACAGAAAGGGCAACTGTCCATTGATCACAGATGATGGATAATACGTGCTTTGCTGTGAGGAAACTTTTTTAAATAGTTTATTGTCAAGTTGATTTCCATATAACACCCAGTGCTCTTAAATGCCGAGAACAAACCAAGGGCTGATGGGGGTGAGGTGAGAGAAAGGGGGGTGATGGGCATGGAGGAGGGCACTTGTGGTGATGAACACTGAGTGCTGTGAGGAAATTAATATTAGTCAGGGCATGATCACAATACTGAAAAATAAGTTAGCTAGTAGGCACTGAAGAGCTACCATGAAGGATAAAGTCTCCATTAAAAAACAAACTCTGCTGAACACTATGGTTGTTTGGTGGGTAAGAAAACTGGCTACTTGGTTGATTGGCTGGCTGGTTAATTCACTGAATTATTTTTTCAACATTTACTTATTGAGCACAATATGCCAGGCACTGAGCCAGGTGCTGGTATGCGACAGGCAGCCAAAGGCTGACCCAAATAAAAAATGACCTTGGGATAAAATCCATCTTTACTTACATGGTCACTCAGTTATTTGGCAGACAACAACTGAGCACCTGTTCTGCGCTCAGCACTGTATGTGTGTTTAGATAAGGGAAAACCATAGTTAACAACCATTAGGTACTTACTGTATCTCATACTGTATTCTTCACATGTATCCAAGTGTTTAATCCTCTGGGAAAATACCCACCTATAAGGTAGGTATGTTCTTGATATCCACTTTGCTGATGAGGAAGTGTGGCATGGTAAGGTGCCCAAGACTATCCTAATAGTGAGCTGTGGGTCTAGGATTTGAATGTGGGCTGGGTTCTATAGTCCACAGCATAATTTAATTGTCTTACAGAGAAGACAGAAAGCCAAGTTCCTGTTCTAGAAGACCTTAATGTTTATCTGGGCAGCCAACATTTACTAACACAACATAAGTAAAAGGTATTTTCAAAGTCGTGTGTGCAAAACTGTGGTTTGTGGTTTTTAACACAGTACTAAAGGGATGCAGTATAGGTGTGGTCAAGTGGAGTGGGGTAAGTCCTGGAAAGCCCCGTAGCAATGAGGGGCATAGGCTTCAGAACCAGGGAGTCACAGATTCAAATGGTGCTCTGCCACCTTTTTGTCTCATGTCCTCAGCTGTAACACAGAGGTGGGGTGTGTGTTCACCAAGGGCTCTTCTGAAGATGAAACAGAATAATATATATAAATCCTTGCTAAACACTCAACAGATATTAGCTCTTCTTAAGGTGAAACATTTTTCAGATGTTGCCTTTTTCAGATGGCAATTTTCATGTGTACAGACTGGCACAGAAAAGGCATGAAAGTGGGAGGATGCAGAGAGACTCAAAATTAGAAATAAGCAGACATTCTCTAACTCAAACTAGTATGTTCCTTTCCCCTTTCTCATTTTTGGCTCCTCACAATCATTCTGGACATCCTGGATTCTCAACAAGAAAATTAAAGGCTTTGTGATGATAACACATGCACATACATATGCACACACAAAAACAGTAATGCACCCAAACCTGTACTTGAGGATTTGACAATCTAATGCTGACTAAGACAGACAGTGTTTTGCCTACATTTCCCTCTAGCAGATACAGAAGACCTCATGAAAGCCCACATAAAGGAAATTTCAGGTTAGTGATATTTAGTAATTCACTGGCCCATTGTGCAAGCTGGTACCCTCATTTTCAGAAAGAATGGAAGCAGTTTTCAGTCCAATTAAGCAATCAATTGATAGTATTTGTTGAATGTTTACTCCATGTCTATTACTATTCTTGGTTCTTTCTTTCTTCCAAGATAATAGGCAGACATTGTAAGACTCTTGTTAATTGCCCATGAATGTGCAATATGGAATGGCTAATACAGGAAATACTGGCTGGGACCAGTGAAACAGAACACCTGCTCTCTTAGGTACCTTTTACAAAATGGTACTGGAGGTACAGTAGGTACATATATTATAGCCATGCTTCTAAGCAAAGGTTTCCCCCACGAGCTCTAATTGTTTCAAATGGGTAGTATTTCCTTTTATTTTGCTTTTTAAATATTTTTCATTGTTCTCCAATGCCCAACTTATGGTAGAAATGGGAGCTTATAATTTCCAGACAAAAAGGATGCAAATGTCACTTAACTTAGGAGAGAATATTTAGTAAATATTAATGAGAAACATTTGGGATCTATTTAAGGCAGGCTATAAGCCTTTGCTGGAGCCAAGAGTATTGGATATGTTTTCAAATAACATTTTCTAGGAAGTGGAGTACACCATTGTGCTGATACAATGCCACACCGACTCATCATTTCTCATTAACCTCAATTATGTAAAATTACAGTATTTGCTATAAGCAACTAGCACATTTAAACCTCAATTTTTAAAGCTCAGATCTCAAGTGTGATTAATTCATGGGGCATTTCAACAATGCATTGTCAATGTGGGAACGTTGAATAGAAGACACATTTTAAGGGGCACCTGGGTAGCTTAGTCAGTTGAGCAACTTGACTGAGGCTCAGGTCATGATTTCATGGTTCTTGAGTTCAAGACCCACATGGGGCTCTCTGCCGTGAGCCTGTCAATGCAAAGCCCACTTTGGATCCTCTGTCCCCCTCTGTCTGCCCCTCCCCCAGTTTTGCTCTTCCCCAAAATAATAAATATTTCTTAAAAAAACACATTTAAATGAAACAGGAAACAAAGCAGAAGCTCTAGAGTTGGAAGATATTGTACATGGCATCCAGAGAAAACCTTTGCATCAGCCTTTAAGCAATGTCTCTCTGTAGCATATTATTCAGTTACTATTGTCAAAAGTGTTCCTAGAGTGGGAACTTCTGGTCCTTTCATTAAGTCCCAGAAATTGCTTTCACTGAGCTCTAGTGAAGAGTATCTTTATAACAACAGTGTTTGTCAAGTGTTCTCATATTCAGTTCTGCTTGATGTTGGAAGCCTCATCCTGAAGAATGAACATAAGTACATTGATGTTGGGAGAAATACAGAAGAGTGATGATAATAAATAGTGTTTGGTTATAAACACTACATTGGATCCCGTACATGATGGAAAGCAGGCATGGTTCCTGACTGGGAGCATCTAATCAGATGTTATGAGTTTTGTCTCAAAGAGGTTAAGATTGATGATATGCTATCAACCCTGGAGTTTTCCCAATGCTTTCTTGATTCTGTGCTGCAAAAACTCGAGTAAAAATGTTTGTCTCTAGTTGTTTACTTGGAGTGCTGAACATGATTGATATTTTTGCCATATAGAGAATGGAACTGAAGCTGCTATGACCCAGCTTGATACTTCTTAGGCTTTCAGTAGCAATGGATGAACATGTTTGTTATCCTCAGATTTAAAATCAAATTATAACTTGAATCATTATGTTCAACTGCTCTTCAGGTCAAGAGCCATCATGCAGACCAGTCTTCACATTTTCTGGAGAAAGCAAGCTCTAGATTGGTTGGGTATAGCAAAGGGCACAATTTCTTTTGCACAGAACTCAGAGATACCCACTACTTTCCCAGAAAGAGAGCACTGGGGGTGAGAAGGGCTTTTATGTCAGACCCATCTGGGGTTAGGACATAATCACTGGGTGACCTGAGTCTCATTTCCCTTATCTTGGAGTCCCATTCTTACTGAGTAGTGATATCTAAATACATTCAGGTATGTGAAGGGCACAGAGCAAGCCAGAGTATAGTTGGTAGGAGTGATGAGGGCACACAGACTGGGTTTCTATTCTCATGTCTGCCACTTACTAGGCTGTCACCCTTATTATTTACCTTCTGTGTACCTCAGTTTCCTCCTTGGAAAAGGGGTTGCACAATAGTAACTACTTCAAAGACTGTTGTCAGGATTAAATTCTAGTAAGTGGGAAATTCATGAAAAATATGCAAATACTTTATGTGGTTCCTCAAAGTGCCAGGCCTAGTGCTGTGCAAAAAAATACTTCCATGAGTGGATGATATACTGAACATACCAAGTTTATGAGTGGACATTCCTTTTCCAAATGTCCAAGAGGAATGTCAGTGGGAAGACATGTAAGGGATGGGAGTAGAGGTTGAAATGGAGAGATCTTCACTTCTTATGTTCTTCCTTCTCTTCTTTGAGGGATGACATTGTATGCTGGTGTCAGACTGTTGCTTTACCATCAGTGATATCCCTGTATGTTATACTCACATAAAACCAAGACCTACTGGCCCATGTTGATACCGAGGACTCTCCCAGTTCCATTAAATATTTCCTTCACACCTCATCCTCCATGAAAACTGATGCATAGTTTAGGGACTTATTTATGTTCTCTGTATATTTGGGGCAATACTCAAAAAGGAAATTGGTGAAATGTAGTGATAAACGGGCCTGTGCGGTCCTATGCTTCCATTTTCCAAAGTGGTCACCCTGCTTTATAAGTTCATCAGGAAAGAGAAAGTCCTGGCTTCAGAGCAGAAATTCTGAGGCAGCTTGTGCTCTAGCCTGTGGCTCCAAAGTGACTTGGTTCCCAGTCTCAGCTCTGTCACTTTCCAGCATGTGACTGTGGGTTAGCAGCCACTTGACCTCGTTAGCTTCAGGTCCTCATCTGTCAGATGGGGATACCAGTAACCACCTCCTGGGATTGTGCAGATTCTCCAGTCAGATGCATATGAAGCACGTAAAACAAGGTCAACAAATGTCAGTCATCATTATGACCATAGTCATTAGATGTCTTTCTTTTTAGGCTGCTGAAGTAAAAAGTCATAAATAGGGTTCTTTCAACCTGATAATTTCCAGTTCATCTTTCTTAAGAATGGTTCCCTGTTAGATAGACCCATCTGGAGATTGTAATAAATTCATGAGAATACAAGGAGCCATTGCTTCCTGTTATGCCTGAACAGAAAAGAAACACTAACCTCACCCCTACCTGAAAACTTGCTCTGGGAAAATGCTTCCCAAAGGAGACTTAGTACAGGGCAGAGCAGTAAGAAGCAAAGGTGTGCAATCAAGCTGAAACTCTGGCGCCCACCCCCTGCAGGATGACGTATGAAACTGTCTCTTATGAGTCCCATCTGGTACCAATCAGCCCATTTCTGTCCCTTGGGTGCTCATGTACACTGTGAGCACTGTATGAATTTATGCTTGCATACTGTTCTTTGCATGAGTCTGCTTTTTTAAAAGAGGGGCCTCTTCTGTAAAAGAGAGAGCAATGACTCTGGACTCAATTAGATAGGAATTCAAATACCCACTCTACTCCTTACCATCTAGGTTACCAAAAATCTTTGAACTTGACTTTTCTTCTTGGCGAAATAGGGATGTAACGTGTAAAAGACTTACTAGAGGGTCAGCACATAATAAACACTCAATAAATATTAACTCTATCCTGACTGCCGGCTTCATAAATTACGGTAGTGGACAGACTGAAAAAAATGGTTGTAACAATGTTTCTCTTTGGGCATCTGGAAAATCTCCTGTCAGCTTTGACGACCTAATTCTTTCTTGTAACATATACACCAAGAAAAACCTTCCCCCACTATCCTTACATATAACCAGGATGTATTAGCATCTATGTAGAATAATCTGATTCTAAAACTCCAAAGCCACCTTAGCTCTTTGGAACAATCTCATAATCCCTTAATTTCATCAAATAACTCTTATTTTACTTTTATATTTTATTATTTATTTTTATTAAGAAAGGCAGCCACATGCAGCCTCCTTCTGGGTGTGTGTGGAGACTTGGAACCCTGACTACCCTACATTCTCCTACAAATGGACCTGGAGAACTTGTCTGGATGTTTTTGTAAGGGAGCGCAGCTACACATATATCTTTGGCTGAAGAACGGGCTTCATCTATTGGCAAAGGTCATTCTCTGTCACAGATCATGAGTGTACAGCTTGGGGAAGGACATACATGGAGTGGTGACGGAGGGAGGGGACATCTGCCTAGCCAGCCAGATCAGCCAAATCCACTCCAGTGTTCGATGGGGTGACATATGTGGCAGCCAGATTGCCCTCACATCCCCTCTCTTACTTTTACACAAAACCAAGATCTCCAAAGGAGACGCTCTTATTAAAACAATGAAGGTATCAGGGTAAATACAATCAGCAAAAGCAACTCCAAATGTTATTTTAAGACTTTTTTATGTGAGCAAACTATTTTCTTTTTGTTTTTGTTTTTTTAATGTTTTATTTATTTCTAGGAGAGAGAGAGAGTGTGAGCAGGGGAGGGTCAGAGAGAGAGGGAGTCACAGACTGAAACAGGCTCCAGGCTCTGAGCTGGCAGTCAGCACAGAGCCCGACACGGGGCTCGAACCCACGAACCGCGAGATCATGACCTAAGCGAAAGTTGGACGCTTAACCGACTAAGCCACCCAGGCGCCCCTGAGCAAACTATTTTCTTAAGTGAAATAGATGCCTTGATTTTAGACCCTACCACTACTTTTTATGTGTCCCCCCCCCCAACTTCTCTTTCCCATAATGATTTCTTTCTAAACAGTGGGAAAAGTAATAAAATATTGGTGAGTAAGCCCTTCTTGGCTGCTGAGAAATTTAGGGCTTGGGAAGAAATATAGATACATTCTCCACTAGGCTGACATATAGCTTTTCTGAAGTATTTAGAATCCATATATAAGCATGAAGAACATGTAATTTGAATTTCAATCAAAGTTCAGATGATTCTTTACCCACCCTCTTTCTCCAGTGTTAGCCAGATTCATGAGCAGGGGTTGTCTGGGAATCATGGTGGTTCTTAGTTGGAAGAAATCCTAGAGTGCCCCAGACACCTCTCATTGCTCCACTGGGTGTAACACTCAGGGCATTTTGGATTTCTTTATGAGGCGGAAGCAGACTGTGAGCCACTTCCCAGAAATTTGCACTCTCATGGAGACTCATATACAATTTTGAGTAGACTTGATATATTTCTAGTCTTCTAAGTCATGGAGTCTACAGGTTAAGAGCTACTTCATGGAGCCTGGGCCATATATATTTAAGAAGACCTACTCTTTATGTCTCTTCTAGTTCATTTAAGTTTCCCAAAACCCTGAGAGAGGAGTATTATTTCAGTTTACAAATGAGGGAATAGGAGCTCTGAAATGTAGGCAGTTTGTTCAAGGTCACTTAACTGGCAAGTGGCAGAAAACCAAATTGTAAAGCTACATTTTTGGGACTGTAACGTCTTACTTTTAACTACTTTATATTCTACCACCCAGTATATTAAAATCTATTTATATAACAGAGACAGCTCCAAGCCCAGTCCTAAGAAAAGGAAAAAAGCTACGCTTGTCTCCAGAGGGTACTTAGTCCTGTTTTGTTTCCCACACCAGACACCAAGAGAGAGTTCACTCCAACAAGTGCCTCCATGTTGCCAACCGAGAAAGCTAAGATGACGCTCAATTACCTATTGTTTCATAAAAGCTACCTCCAAACACAGTGACTTAAAACAACTTTTTTTTTTTTTTTTTTTTTTTTTTTTTTCCTTTTTTTTTTTTTTNAGCTTTGTGGATCAGGCGTTTGAGGAGAGTTTGGTTGAGTGATTTGTTTAAAATTTAAAAAAAAATTTAAGATTTTTAAATGTCTTTTTCCCATTTGAATGAGGCACAACTGACAAATAAAAATTGTATATATTTAAAGTGTACAACATGATTTCATATGTATTGTATATACTGTAAAATGATTACCACAGTCAAGCTGACACATCTATCATCTCACATACTGTGTGTGTGGGTGGGTGTGTCTGTGTGACTTTAGATGATGGAATGGTGCTTGAGTATAGGAATGAAGGGTTAGATCATGGCCCTCCTGGAGACCAGCTATTCTAGACTGTCTCCTAAAACCATTCCCTCCTATCAGGAAACACCCAAATGATTATGAATCTTTCACTTTTCTTTGGCAGTACAGCTTAGAATAAAGGCTAGAGAAAAACATCAATGTAAGCAACATTTAATAATCACTTATTAATAATGCCAGATGCTGAGTTAAGTGTTCTACATGCACTATTTCATTTGATTCTTGTAAGTCCTGAGATCGGTCTGATTGTTCACACTATTACAGATTAAGAAAATGATGCTTTCAAGTCAAGCAATTTACTCAATGGCATACAGTAAGTGGAATATCTGAAATTTGAACTCGGATCATCTGAGCCCCAAAGTTTATGTTGCTAGTCAGTACACAAACCAGGTTACAGTTTCTGGGGAAGGAGAGACACACAGTTAAGGCTAAAGAAGTTGGCAGGCAAATTTGTATAAGATGGTGGGAGGGAGACAAGGAGGCCACAGTATGAGTAGAGGCAGAGAAGTTTGGACTGACCCACTGGATCATCAAAACATTCGACTTTTTGAACTTGTTGGATTGGAATTGCTAAGAGGCAAACTCTGGTGGCCATGAAGGCAAGTCAAAGAGCCAGATCCATTGACAGAAGACGGCCCACTGACTCCAGAGGAAGCCTTATAACCAAGATGCAGGACCTCAAAGGACAGATTTGCTTTTCTTTTACAAAGTTTCAGACATCTCAGTTCCCAGCCATAACTCACATTAAGACTGGAAGAAAAGTTCACACCTATCAATGAGTAGGATCAAACAATTGTCCATTTCCACTCCAGAGAAGGATTCTCCTGTGTGTGTGAAAAATTCCATTTCTCCTTTTTCTCAGAATTGGCAACATTTGGGACAGCAAAGGAAATTGCTAACTGCTGAGGCAATGTCTAAATCAATTCCTCAACTTTGACCCAACTATAATAACTTGTAAGGCAGTATCCTGGGTAAACATTTGGTCAACTGAGCTATTGTAAAAATTCAAGATGAAGCTGTCTTGATACATGACCTTGCAATGTAAAGTTTCATTCCCTTGGTACAGTATAGTAGTTAAGAGCATTGGCTTCAGAGACAGACTTACCTGGGTTTGAGTCTAGCTCTATTGCTTACTAACTAGGTAAATTTGGGACCACCTATTTACCTCTTAGAGCCTTAAGTGACTCATTTAAATATTGGAAGGACAAAACCTAGAAGAGGCAGTGATGTTTTTTTGTTTTTGTTTTTGCTACACAAGAGACGTTTATTAACGTTCTGTTGTATTTACAGTTTTAACATAGCAAACCAAGGTGAATTACCACTTGGCAGAAAGCACATCATTCTACATTTATAACTCCTCTGTTTCTGCAAACACATTGTAAAAGCGAGTAGTACTACAGTATGTTAGGGATCATCTCAAAAGTTCCAAACTAATTCTTTCTTTGCTCCTTAGTATCTAATAACCTCCCTAATCTAGCCTCTGGCCTCATCATAAAGAGACNCAAGAAAAAAAAGAAAAAAAAAAGGGCAGGGACTCTAATAATACAGAAAGTGTCATGAGACAATGCATGAGAAGTGCCTGCACAGGGCCTGGCTTACAGAAGAAAAATGCTCTGTGCATATTAGCCATCTATGTTGGGTCTCAGGTTCCTGATCTTGATCTGGGGGACAGCTGGGTCTGACCTATTTTGTTCGGTCCCAGTCTTGATTTGACTTCAGAGTCTTGGACTTCCTCTACTGATTAGGGATAGGAAAGGGAGGGTTGCAGTCAAGTCTATGGTTACAGTCATGAGACTCAGCACCATCTGAAGAGTCAGTCTCCTCATTAACCGAAAACGGGGTACAGGAGAAGTTTGAGTCAAACCTTCTATATTGACTGTATTAACCTAATACTAGAGGGTATAATAGTATCTCCCTCATGAGGCTATTTTGGGGCTATTTTGAATGCTAAATATATAAATCACACAATAATGCTGGATATAGGTAATATTGTCATATAGTAAACAGTCTTTATGTATCATCTATTATCATGTATTCAACTATTTGTTGAGCGGCTTCTATGTGGCAAGTACTATTCTTGGGGCTTCTATAGGACAGAAAGGTTGTGCATCTCTAACTTCTGTTACACATCTAAGACTTGCCAGTTGTCATTCTGGCAAGTGATTAAAAGTATTGAGTAGGCACACAGTGTCTGCTTCTGAAGGGTCCATATAAATATCTAAGCTTCTAGAGCCCACTTCAAACCAGAAGAGGATGCTTACTGGTCAGGGTGTCTAAAACATAACATGGCCAGAAAGAGAGTCAGAGTGAGACTGAGGAAAGAGCAAAAAGATGAAGCCAGGTAAATATGTCACATGGCATGCAAAAGATAGAAATGAAAAGTAAGGATATATAGGGAACAAAGCACATGCTATGTCAGGTCAGAATGAAGGCCATGGTCAATGTGGCTATTTATGGATGACTCTTATGTGACACTGGCAGCACTGTGCAAGAGTGGGTCCTTTGACTTCAAGTGATTGAATAGGACCAGACTCAAAATGATATTTATACACTTCTTCTCATTTCTTAAATGAGGTCAAAGTTCAAGTCTTGGAGATTATACATTTTTTTTTAATGTTTTATTTCTGAGAGAGAGACACACACACACACAGCATGAGCAGGGGAGGGTCAGAGAGAGAGGGAGATACAGAATCTGAAGCAGACTCCAGGCTCTCCAGGCTCTGAACTGGCTGTCAGCACAGAGCCCGACGCGGGGCTCGAACCCATGAACCGTGAGATCATGAACTGAGCCGAAGTCGGACGCTTAACCAACTGAGCCACCCAAGCGCCCCAAGTCTTGGAGATTATAAAAACAGAAGTTTTAAAAAATAACTGCTCACAAAGTCTTTTTTATTTTCAACTCCCTCTGCAGAACAACCAGTCTAAACGTATTGACCATCAAAGCATATGAGTGGTTAGACATGATTTATGCTAAAAAGCAAGCCACATGGCATTGGAGGTTTTATTCAGAAGCTAGTCACCGGTGTGTGTTTTCATTGGCATGCCTCAAGCATTTTATTTGCTGACAGAGACTATAAAGGGGCTAGTGAGATAAGATATACTGGCTGATACCAACACTATGTAAGAACGGTGTGTCTGGTCTGCCTTCCTCCACCTGGCTCTGTTGGTTCTTCCCATTAAATACTAAATGGAAAAGGTGAAAAGAACTGATTTTGAGTTGATCTTGAATTAAATGTTCTTTGTAAGCAAAGAAAGGAGTCTTACTTCAGAGGCATTCTTAAGTAACAAAAGTGAAAGCTTCACCTTGAAGCAAGTAGGGAAAACCAATGCCAAACCACTAGTCTAACAAGTACCAGTAGGATTAAATAAGATGATAAATCAACATTCAAGCCAATCACTGCAGAGAAAAAGAAAATCCAAACCTGGTAGGTGCAAGACCCTGAATATGCAAACTTATCATTTTGTTTTTTAAACTTTTTGCTTGTCAGCTGATTAAGGTCAGCCCTTTTATATTGCAGAAAGTTTATAGAAAATAACATAATTCCCCCATTCCCCTTCTCCCCCTTAAAAAAGGTACTTCTGGCTTCATTTACCATCTTATTTAGTCTTGATTCCGTCATCCATCACTATAATAACTCCCTTACAAATCCACTTAGCTCCAACGTCCATCATTCCCTTCTCCATCTTCTGCTGGAAAAACATCAGCCCAGATGAACATCATCTGCTTTCTCCAGGTTTACAGCTGAGCAGATGAATGTTACCAGATAACCTCAAAAATGGAGCTATCTTCATGTAATTCCTACTACATGTCCACAAGGCACTCAGCGCATGACAGTAACCCTACAGTTTCTCCCATAGGATGCATTTCCCATTTTCTAAGAAATCTACTTCATGCCTTTCCCATCTTTTCATAGTTCCCACATTGTTTTCTCCCACTGGTGATGAGCACCGCCTCCTGCTGCTTTGAGAAATCAGAAGTCATTCGGGAAAACTTCTCATCTTTTCAACAGCCAAGGGACCAGACTAATTCATCCTTACAATCTGGAGGCCTCTCTCTTTTTTTTTTTTTAATAGTTTATTGTCAAGTTGGTTTCCATGTTACACCCAGTGCTCAGCCCCACAAGTGCCCTCTGGAGGCCTCTCCTACTTGCCTGCAGTCACTGTAGGGGTCAGTCCCACCTTCTCTCAAAGCTAGCCCCTCTGCACGTGCTGTGTATTTCATCCCTCTATTTCTTCTGTACTGGCTCATAATCCTCTGCAAACAAACATGCTTTAACATCTTCTGTTGTAAAATCAACACACAGCAAAACCAAAAACCTTCCCTTGACTTCTCATATTCTTCCATACATGGACTCATTTCTCCATTCCCTTTTATATTAAGCTTTTCACAAGAGTTATTTACATGTGCTGATCAGAGTTTCTAACCTTCACTTCAGTCTTATTTATTAGCTATCTAGCTTCATCTCATGACTCCACTGAAACTGCTCTTGTCAAGGTCTCCAGTGACTTCCATCTTGCTGAAGCAGTGCCCTCATCTCAGGGGCATCTGCAGTAGCCTTCAGACCAACAGTCTCTCCTTTTGCACATACTCTGTCCTTTGGGCTTTCATGATAATATTGTCTCCTAGCTTGCCTTCTACTTCACATGCTACTCAGTAGGATGGCCGGTTCCTGCATGCCCTAATAGATCTCTATGCCTTGTGGTCCTCAGGGCTCAGTTCTGGCCTCCTGCAGTAGAAAGAATGTATGTTATGAATTTCTAAAGATTTAAGTCCCATGTTTATCCTAGGAACTTCCAAATTTCTATCTCCAGTCTAGACATTTCTTCTAACTTTCATTCACATATTCAATTTGATGCTACCTTTCTTCTCCCCCTGTATGTCTCACAGGCATCTCACAAGTAAGATGAACAAGATGGAGCTCTTGATTTTTCCATTCCCAGTCTGTTTGTGCTTGCTCGGTCATCCCCACATCAGCGGATTATACTGCCATCTACACTGTTGTCCAGTCAAGAACCTGGATGGTCATCTTTCATTCTTGTTCTTCCTTCATTTTCATGTCAACTTGGCATCAAGTCCTGTCAAGTCCATCTCTAAGAATCCTGTCACAATCTCCACTGGTACCACCTTAGCCTAAGTCACTGTCCTCACTTGAATGATTTCTTCCATTCATGTCCTTCCCCAGCCATTCACCACGTAGCATCTAAAGAGAGCCCCTTTAAAAAAGAAATCAGTCTTACACATAAAATAAACTGCAAGACACTGAATAATGTAGTCCCTGATAGACAGTTTTACCTTCATCTTACCAAATGCTCTCCTCACCTAGTACACCATACCCACTGGTCTATGTACTTCAAATGCACCAAACTCAGTCCGACAATAGAGTTTGTCCATGCCATTCCTTGAACCTAGGCATCACTTAGTCATTTCCTTGTTTTAGGTCTCAATTTAAATGCTAATTTCTCAAAGAAGCCCTTCAAAGCCATTCTCTTCCTCCTAAAACAGATCTCAGTCTTTCTCTGTTCAGCCCCTTGTTGGTTTCCTTGATGTGAATGAGGAAGGGAAAGAAAGCCCTGACAACAGGGAGCTTATTTGTCCTGTTCATCACTGTATGCTCAGCATCTAGCAGAAAGCCAGGAACAAAACAGCTGCCTAATAATACATTTTTGAAATGAGTGAGGAAGCGTTTCAAGAACCAAAGTCTTGCAGTGTCACCAGTAGCAACAGAAGTTTCTCTTCCTATTTCCTCACATCCAGCATGCTGTGATCACTAGGTAAGCAGGCCTGACTATTCCCCTAACATCCATTTAAGAAAAAGGTCTAGTTTCCAACCTGTCTCTCTCACTATTGGTTGACAGTGATACTGAGAAATATGTTGACTCATTTATGGGTATTTTGTAGTCCTGCAATTCAATTCAATTCTGACACTAACTACTCAAGAGTTACCACAAAGCCCACAGGTTAAGGCCTCCATCCACAACAATGCTTCAGACCTCAGTCACAAATAGGGTGACCATGCTACCTACACTTGTGTTTTGCTGACTACAAATTTGGGGGTTCTTATGATTCCCTCTCAGGTTTGATAATTTAATAGGATAACTCATTAGAACTCATGCAAATGCTTACTTACATTTACCATTTATTATGAATGATATGACTCAGAAACAGCCCCATGGAAGAGATGCCCAAATCAAGGTATGAGGCAGGAGGATATAGTCATTATCAGCCGACTGGAAGAGATGGGAGCATGGAAAGTTCAAAGCTTCCAAGTCCTCTCAGGGCGTGCCATTCTCTTAGGATGCCATTGTGTTCACCAACCCAGAAGCTACCTGAACATCACCATCCAAGAGTTACTGCTGACGTTTCATTACATATACATGATTGAGTAAGTCATTGGTCGTTGGTGACTGGACTGAATCTCTGGCCCCTCCTCACTTCTCCAGAAGTTGAGAGCTGAGGTTGAAAGTTTCAACCCTCTAATAACATGCTTTTAGGTTTCTGGTAACCACCTCCCTCTTGAAATTACCTGGGATGAGTGTGTGGGGGGNATTGTTATGAATAACAAAATATACTCCTATCACTCAGGAAATTCTAAAGGTATTAGGAAATCAGTGCCAGGAACTGGGCACAAAGACCAAAAATGTGTATTTTTATCATACCACAGTAGTAAAAGACTTTGGGAACATACATTGAATAGATTGCTAAAGGTTATAAGAAACAACTACTAGAACAGATAATTCATGACAGGACTTTTGTTCTACAGCTAAGATCAAAGTATAAATGTTTCTGGCATGTCTTGATGCATGCTATTTGCTAGATTAAGTTTCAATAATAAACAACATGAAGAATTGCCTTTTTCTGGTGTGTCTAAATTAATTAGACTAAATTAATCCAAAATTACCAGTAACTAAAGAAGATGTATTTTTGAGAGTAAATAACTTCCATAATTAAAAGAATGCTTTATGAAGAAAACATTTAAGTATAATGATTATATTTTTAAAAATACACTTTAATACTTAAATTTAGAGTAGCATCTCTGATTAGAATTTTTAAAATAGTTCTTGGGGTAAGCTCGCATAGGTAATGCCAAACCTGAAATTCATTCATCACATCCTAATAGGTAAGCTAACACAGACAAAAATTCAAATCCACAAAAGCACATATGGCTACACTGATGTGATTAATTTTAAAAACTCAAAATTTTTTAAAATGAAGACTCTTACATTATACTTCACATCATTTTGTAGATAGAGATCATGACCACCTTTTATAAAACCACTTAGAGGTTCACTAGGAGTTGTGGAACTTAAAGTAAAGATACACATTTTTCTCTTAAAAAACAGATGAGTGCAAAATTTGCTAATCATTTATGTATTGACAAGGGGCTATCAGTTTTAGTTTACCTGGCAAACATTTTTGAAATACAAATACACAGTTTACCTCTTCATCATAAAATTGACATTTTATTTTATTTTTATTTAAATATGTATTTATTTTGAGAGAAAGAGAGAGTGAGAGAGCATGAGTAGGGGAGGGGCAGAGAGAGGGACACAGAATCCCAAGGAGGCTCTCCACTGTGAGCACTGAGCCTGATGCGGACCCGATCCTGAAAACTGTGAGATCACGACCTGAGTGAAAATCAAGAATCAGATGTTCCTGCTATGGATTTACCCAAGGGATACAGGAGTGCTGATGCACAGGAGCACCTGTACCCCAATGTTCATAGCAGCATTTACGACAATAGTCAAACCATGGAAGGACCCTAAATGTCCATCAACCGACGAATGGATCAAGAAGATGTGGTCTATCTATACAATAGAATACTACATAACAATGAGAAAGAATGAAATCTGGTTATTTGCAGCAACGTGGATGAAACTCGAGGGTGTTATGCTAAGTGAAATAAGTCAACCAGAGAAAGACAGATATCATATGTTTTCACTCATATGTGGAACAGGAGAAACTTAACAGAGGACCATTGGGGAGGGGAAGGGGGAAATATTAGTTAAGGAGAGAGAGGAAGGCGAACCATAAGAGGCTCTTAAAAACTGAGAACAAACTGAGGGTTGATGGGGGGTGAGGGAGAGAGGAAAATGGGTGATGGGCATGGAGAGAGGAAAATGCGTGATGAATACTCACTTATTGGGATGAGTACTGGATGTTATAGGGAAATCAACTTGACAATAAACTACATTAAAAAAAAAAAAGAATCAGATACTCAACCGACTGAGCCACTGAGGTGCTCCTTCATAAAACTGAAAATTTAATAATGTGAATGGAGGAGACTGTATTATATTGTAAAAGAAATTCTTACTTTGAATAGGCAGTTTAGAAAACAGGTATTTGGAAATGTCTCCATTGTTTTCTGACTCTATAGCTTAACATGTTTATGTGCCACTTATAAAAACTCTCATATCTCCATTATTTTTTAGTTTTTATTTTTTTTAATATTTTATTTATTTCTAGGAGAGAGAGACAGCGTGAGCAGGGGAGGGTCAGAGAGAGAGGGAGATACAGACTCTGAAATAGGCTCCAGGCTCTGAGCTGGCAGTCAGCACACAGCCTGACGCAGGGCTCGAACCTACGAACTGTGAGATCATGACCTGAGCCGAAGTCGGACACATAACCAACTGAGTCACCCAGGCACCCCAAGAGCCTGCTTTAGATTCTCTGTTCTCCACCCCCTTTTTTCCCTTACCCCATTCATGCTCTCTGTTTCTCTCAAAAATAAGCATTAAAAATTTTTTAAAACTTTAAAAAAAACAGTAAAAATAAACTACTCTAGTGATAGGCCTTTAAATTGGTAAGTTACAAGTCTGACAAATGTCAAATCAAGATTTTCAAAGTTAATGAAGCTTATTTCATTGCATCATATTTAGTAATACTAGTTAGGTTAGTAAGATAAAATTTGGGAATTAAACATGTGCCCATTAGGAAAAAAGTGAACAGGCATCCCAATATATGCATATTTATTTCTTTAGAAATTGTATACATGGATTATATTATAAATACATAAAACATATCCTTGTATTTTTTATTCTATCTCATTCAATTTGTATTTATATATATTAGAATGTAAGTAACAAATTTACAACACAATTCATTTGTCCCTATTTTTCCTAGTAGGCATATACCATAAACAAGTTTGAAGCCCACTGTTCTTACTGTGGACTGCTAGTATAGTATCCACTAGCCATATATGGCTACCCAGCACTTGAAATGAACTTAGTCCAAAATGGGTTATGCTGCAAGTAAAATACACTCAAGATATCTAAGACTCAGAAAAAAAGTAAAATATAGTATTTGAATTTTAAAATATTAATTATGCCTTAAAGTGATATTTTGGATATATTGTGTAATATAAATTATCATAATTCATTACAGCGGTTTCCTTTAGTTTTGTGAAGGGAGCTATGAAAATAATTAAAATTACATATGTGGTTCACATTCTATCTATTTCATAGCCCTGCCCTAGAAGGTCTGACAGTGCTAGAAAAAACAGAAGGCTGGTCAGTTGTGCTTTCTGGACTAAGCAACAATGAGATTAATCTAAGTGACTTGTAGGTAAGTCCTGGCCTCACCTGAAATTATTTGCTATGCTTCTTGCTCTTGCAATGTTTCCCCTCACTCTTCAGTCGTGGTTAATGTGATATTTCAGTATCATTAATGGTTGAAGCAGGTTCTAAGGAGATGAACTGATTTCCCTTCTGGACCGTACTCTCTGCTCTATTTGTCATCATTAGATGATCTGATACTACTTCTTCTGGTAGCTCAGCAATTTAGACATGGGTTTTAGAATTAACAGCTAAGTACCCTCAGGGATATACCTCAATAGTACGTATCTGTTTGTGGAAATGTCCTCACACCAATGCAGTATCGAGAGTTCTCTTTATTAACTATTAGTAAAACTGTACCGCATATAGAGAAAATAGGTAAATTATTCCAAGTACTTTAGGTATACTTTTTAAAATCCTTCCTTAAAATTAGTTTATAATAAGTCACAGTTTTAAAGAGACCAGTTTCAGCTCTGATGGTTTACTTTGCAAATTCATTCATTACCCACTACTTTGTTAAGAAATACACAACCTTCACTTCCGCCACCCTGATTTTCAGAAAGGATCCTCTCTCGAGGCAAACCATGAGAGACTCTTGAATGCTGACAAAAACTGAGGACTGATGGATGTGGGGGGGAGTGGGGGATGGTCATGGAGGAGGACACTTGTGGGGATGAGCACTGAGTGTTATGTGGAAACTAATTTGACAATAAACTATTTGTAAAAAAAAAAAAAAAAAAAAAGGATCCTCTCTCTAGAACATCCTGTAGTAACCATCCTAGGGAGGCAAATCTGATCCTCCATTCCCTTTCTGAAAGAAACTCACACTGAGCTTTTCCCTGCAACTGGAATGCCTCTGTGCTGCTGTTAAACCCTAGAAGCCCTTGATAATGTTCCTCCTGGAGGAATTGTAATAAAGTCTAATTGTTAATTTCTTCCTTATGTTGAGCCAATACCAATAACTGGCTTTCAGTCTTCCCTCTAGGGATATACAGAACATACTCCTTTTTCCACAGATAATTCTCATACATCTCCTAAGTCTTCTCTTCTCTGGGCTATCCTGTTTCTCTAAGTAGTCTCTTATTCATTAAACAAATATTTATCAGATGCTTTGTTAGTCAGCTCAGGCTGCCCTAACAAAACACCACAGACTGGGTAAAACAACGTAATTCATTTTCTCACAGTTCTGGAGGCTGAAAACCTCAGATGAAGGTTCTGGTGGGGTCACTTTCTCCTGAAGCTTGACTTCTCAACTTCTTGAGTTGTCAAATCAGTGTGTTATACACCAAAAACTAATGTAACATTGTGTGTCAATTATATTTTATTTTTAAAAAATTATTAAGTAGGCTCCATGCCTAATGTGGGACTTGAACTCAAGACTTTGAGATCAAGAGTCACATACTCTACCACCTGAGCCAGCCAGGTGTCCTGAAAAAAAATGTTTCTTTGGTTCCAAGTGAAAAGAAAATCTGCAAGGTTGCTTTTGGGGTGTAAGCCCATGGTTTTCCCTAGTAGCAGGCACAGAACTGTATCAAAGAGGAAAAGAAGAGCGACACATGAACAAACTATGGATAACTGCTGTCACCATATAGTGGTGAGAATGGACATCTCAGAAAGTAAGGAGTTCTTTGTCCTCAGAGTCATTCAAACAAATGTATGTGATCTCTCTAAGGAACAGGAGAAAGCTAATAGGTAGTTGGTAATGTGATCATTCTCTAAGTCTGCAAATCTTGGGAGAAGTTGCAGAAAATTCTGATAGGCTAAGTTGGCCATTTAATACATGTACATCATTCTGGTAACGAGTAGAAGAGAGGAGATATCTGAGAGCTGTGAGTCCCTTCCAAAGACTGCAATTATTGATTTGTGTATCTAGTAGATCCATGTTGGCTCCCTTCTCTCCAGCACCAAGCAGAGCTCTTTGCACAGAGTGAGCACGCAATAACTATTTGTTAAATGATTTAATAATTTGAATATATAAATGAACACATCCTTCAGAAGGTAGGAGCTCAGTTTTTCCTGCATTGATTTTGCTCCATAGTTTTTCATTATAAAATGTATCATGTAACTCCTTGTGGCATATCATGTTACTCACCTTACACTGTGTTATTTCACTTGTCATCTGTTTGAGTCTTATCTTCTAAGATGGATTATGAGTTTTCCAAAGCAGCTCTTATATTCTCTTATAAGCGTGTCATTATTCAAACACTCAAAGCAAGTTAACAACAATGTTCACGGAGACCACAAATAGCTGGCATGCCGGCTTCCCCTATATGAGGGTCCCAAAGCCCCACTGGGGATATTATATAGATCTTTCTCTAAATCCCTGGGTATCTCAAGTTCCCAAATTCAGTTGCCTTCTATTCTGTTTTCCAATGCAGAGAATCACTGCCAACATGATGGACTTTAAAAATAGACTCAAATGCAAAGGAGTTAGCAGGTCATTGGATGTAAAAGGTAGTGTTGAGGAACTTAGGCATGGTCTAAATCAACTCCCTCATTTGGCTCTGAGTAACCAACACGAACGCCTCAAGTCAAAATGTTTCCTCAAGGTCACAGAGCAACAGCAGAATCTCACAAATTTGGCCCCCAGAAACTGCTGTTTGTGGACATTACAAGCTCCTGAATCAAGGACAATGCATTAAGAACAATTGACTTTATAATAACTATATTTAACACGTTCAGATATTCCTTTTCTAAAGCCCCCATCAGCAAACACAAAAGGAGAGAGATGTCTCTGGGTCTAAAACACTCAGGTATTATCCTTCCCCTTTACCACAAATCAAAGAGATAAAAGATTAGATGTCGGGACTTGTACCACACAAGCCCTTGCTGAAGGGACTGAAAGATTTTATCGTACTCTCTGAAAGTTACCAATCGCATTTTTAAAAAATGACTATTTCCCCCTGTGAATTCAAAGACTCCAGATACTTTTACTCTTTAATGCTAAACTGGTTTTGGACGATCACTGCGGTAGTGATGGGAACACCATCTTCCAGGTGCATGAATCCCTGAGGCGGCAGGAGCCTGTACATGATCTATCCCAGCACTTACAACTCATCCTTCAATTACTTCCTTGAATCGTAATTAGTGATATAGTTTATCAGCTCCTAGAGAGAAGCAACTGTGCTTTGTTCTTACGAGACTTCCTAAACTCTTAAATCACTTCAGACCTCTCTTCTGCTGAAAGCCCTCCAAAGACTTGAAAATGAACTTAACATCAGTACAAGCTCCTCAGCACAGACTACAAGGCACTAAAATAATCTGACCCTGCGACAGCTTTGGCCTTAGCATATACGGTTTCCCCCTTACTCACTTGGCTTCAGTCACCACTGCCGTCTGCCTTGTCCTTGAACTTGCCAAGTGCACTCAGTGCCGTGTTCGCTGCTCCCATTCCATGTACACTCTATGCCAGCAACGCTTTGCTCCCAGATCTTCAAATAATGAGCCCTTCTCATCATTAGGGTTTCAGTTCAAGCATCTGCGGTGAGAGGTCTTCACAGCAGTCTTTTACATCCACCCTGTTCGTTAGTTCGTTCTTTCTTTCTTTTTCTTTCTTCCTTCCTTCCTTCCTTCCTTCCTTCCTTCCTTCCTTCCTTCCTTCCTTCCTTCCTTCCTTCCTTCCTTTCTTTTCTCTCAAGGACAATCTACATTTATTTGCTGATTATTCTGAACAACCATACTTCAAATAGAGCAGAAGTGAAGGGGTGGCAGGTAAACCACTTCTGGCCAACAGGTGACGGTGGTCCCTGAGGAGCAACCGAACATCACCTTCAAGCTGGAGAGGCTCGAGCTCTGACCATACTTGGCCAATAGAAGTTAAAATGTCTGTCAGGTGAATCCATTTATTGCTAACAGCTGAGGGCAAGCCATGAACAGTAACAAAGAGCTGGTGGTATTTTATTTTACAGCATATTTCAATAACTGAAGTTAGCTTGGAGGTTTTTTTTTTATTTGGTTAATGGCAATGTTGCTCCTCTAGAATATAAGCTCTAGGAGAAAAGAGATCCCATTCTCATTCTGTTCACTCTTACATTCCCAACTACTACAAGGATACCTGGAAAAGAGTAGGTATTCAATAAGTAGTCATTTATTACACACACCATTCAGTGATTTATACTACAGTGTCATACATAGAAAGGTTAGAATCACTGAGAAAGAGAGTAAATGGCGATCTGGTTTATAGGTAAGATTCTGTACATGGCTGACAGAAAGACAAGAGATATTTACATAGTTACCTATGGTAACTAAAACAGCCTTGTTTTAAAAAATGATAGAAAAATTGTAGGCAGAGCTTGAAGTAGTTCCTCTTTTGAAGTTTTTTTTTTTCATCCCTTTACACTTGGATGTCTCTATGGTGTATGGCAGAAAGAGCACTGGTGTAGCTTGAAACAGCAACTAGGTTTATCCCATGTGTACCAATCTGAATTGATAGATGATAACTGTCTGGAGGACTAAGGTAAAGGTACTCCAAGAATAAATCCCAATTCACCCGACTGCTCTGCTGTTTGGGAAGTGGCTGTGTGGGTGATGATGGGTTCTAAGGCTTTCCTATTCTGGTGGATTGCCTTATGATGAAAAAAAAAAAGCCAACAGAGTGCTGTAGATAGATCTAGGAAAGTGGCTTAATTGAATTATGCAACCACCCAAGCTAATTAAATCAATCGGATTTTTCACTTTCTCCTCAGAGCAATAGCAAAGAAATCAACATAGCTCCCCCGTTTTTAACATGTGGAGAGATTAGAACCTCCCAAGCTTCAGTTCTCTGGACTCTAAACCGACTCAAATCATTTCAATATGAAAAAGTCATTAAGGAAACAAATAAAAAGATATCATCAAAATCTACATAACTATGCTATACAAATCCACGATTTTTTGAGACCTGCTATATGATACTCTCTTCCTGTGTGTTCTAAATTCTCTTAGCTTTACCTTTTTGCAACTTTGGGGTGCTACCATGATGCCTCTTGTCTCCCCCAGTGGTCACCTGTGTCATCTTAAAATGGCTCTAAGCTTCAGTGCGCACATCAGAGGCTCTCAGATATTGCTTGATAGCACCCAGGCAATGGGTCCCGGGCCTTACTTTGCAAATGTCCTGCCTCATCTGGGAACTTGTTTGGGAATATGTCTCGGAATACAAATTGTTAGCTGAAAAGCTGAGAAATTTATTTGCTTAATTAATGCTGGGAAAGTAAACCACAGTTTCTCAAAGATTACAGTTGTAGGCTCAAAACTCTGTGTTTTAGGAGGGCCATGTATATTTTTCTCTTCCTAAGTATGTGTGCCTTTCATCTTCTGGACCGTGTTCAGACTTGCTACCAGTTTTTCATAAAACATTCAGAAAGAATAAAAAGAGAAGGAAGGTACTAGGGAAATAGAAACAGTGCAAAGTGTTAAGAAATTCTTTAAGAAGTCTGGGAGCCACCAGGGAGGGAACCAGGAGAAGGCTGTGCTGTCTGACAAAAGATGGAAAATCACCGAACCATAATAGACCTCACTTGCATTGACACGCACTAACTGAAGTGAACAGCCGGGGTAAGGTTACCAAGCATCTTATTTCAGACTTTGGCAGTGGACCAAACTCTATTTGCAAAGCAGACAGCTATGACAGGATTTTACAGTGGTAACACAGAGCAGAAATGGAGTCCCTCAACCTCAGCCCAGGACAGAAGTATTGCATCAGGGCCTTTACCTTTGTTAGACGCTTGGGTTTTATGGAAGGACACCTACTGGCTCTCCTTTCATATCATGCGTGAGGTAGTTAGTGTGAGTCCACTGCTTGATTTCCATCAGCTGAGTCAAGATTGCTACTAAGCAGCAGGTTTGTGCAGGGGAGAGGCTACAGAGACCCTTTGCCCACAGAACCTGGAAAACAACACAGAAAAGGATTTACATGGCAGCGCTAGTTCTGAAAGCTAACATTAACTGAACATTACTCCGTGTCCATCACCGTGCTGAGTCCTTGCCCACAGCTTACTTCATTTAATCCTCACATTAACCCTGTGTGGTTGGTGCTATTATTACCTCCACTTTGCAGGCAAGGACTGAGGCTTGGAGACACGAAGGCATCTGCCCCACAGCAGAGGTAGTCAGTGACAGAGCCAGGACTGCGATCCACATGTATCCAACTCTCAAGCCCGGGTGATTCCCGTGAGCTCCTACTGTCACCTTTATCTTCACATGGATGGGCCAGAGTCTTGTGTAGGGCTTTCTGGATTTTTTTCTGCTCTGGATGGTTCACTGTTTTGCTCCAGTGTTTAACATCATATCACATTATTCCCACTTGTCTCCAAATGTTTTCCTATGATGTTGACACAGCCCAAAGTTTTGTCAGCTGGTGGTTTGGCTGTCAGGTATTGCAAGTGGTTCTCCCCTCTGTGGGAAGTGTTCTCTGTGGGGTAAGAAAGCTAGTGGAATTTGGGAAAGAGAGAATACTGATTTCTACTCTGTGTCTTTGGGAAAACAAGCGTGCTTGTGCGCTGAAAGGAAAGGGCGAGCTTCAAGGGGGGATTGTTCCCCATTCTCAGCTCTCTAAGGAGGCCTGTATTCCGGAATCTTGTGGGTGTGAATGGGGGGAAAAAATGACACATTGTTTTCACTAACCTCATTGAAATGTAGTATTTCATTCAATTACAGATGTAGGAAATGAATCAGAGTAGTGTTAGGTCATCCCTATGACTCTGTCATCGACAGAATCCGGACATTTTCATACCATAGGTCAAATGCTATAGATAGTATGGAATGCCATGTATGCTGAACACTTCTTTGAAACTATGGTTGCCACTGCACCTACCACTAGATTGTGTTTTTAATGTGTATGTTACTATATCAGAGTTAAATTTTTTTGACTATTGTATTTAAATATAATTGATTTCCTTTGAAACTTTATTATTTTTAATTTTGAAACATTATTTTCTGTGGTGAGACATCTATGAGCTTCACCAGATGGCCAAAAGGGATGAATGGCACAAAAGAAGTTAAGGACTCCTTCATCCGTACTCATTTAGGAGTATTTTAAATGTATTACTTACTTAATCTGCACTTGACCACTTTAAAATGAGAATTATTATTATTTCCCCTCATTTTAAGCAAACTGAAGTACCAGGCTGGTAAGGAAGTTATCCAAGTTTTATTAGCGCTCATTGTTGGTTTCTTTATTGCCAGCTCAGCATCACTCTTTTCCTGTCTGTACTCCCAGCACCCCAAGAAAAAAAGCCAGGGAATGATATTCTCCCAAATCCCTTGAGAGGGAAGATTTTAGGTGAGATCCTGCTAAAGAGAGGCACCTTGCAAGGTTTGGAAGGCAGATGAGACGGTGAAACCATTGTTTCCTCCAACATCAGCAGGCACATATGCAGGAAGTTGGCTCATCTGAGGGTTAGGGCATTTCAGTGCGATTCATCCACTTAGACACTTCTGGGAGTTGTGGCTACTGTTTTGAGAAATGTCTGTAGCTTCATGGTCTTAGGAAAGTCAGCAAGGTTTTGTCTGAACTTCCTTCTCAAGTTCTTCCAAAGATTCTGTACATCAAGGTGTTCAATCCCTTCGAGAGTTGGAAACACCCAGAAGGGTGTCTGTCCTCACTGAACTATCTACCTCCGATGGCCCAGGAACATCCATCCAGGTGATATTTTATCATATTATCCATATGATAAAATAGTATGTCAGTCAGAATTCTAATAGGGAACAGATGGGGGTGACTGGAGGGCATTTAACACAAGGACTATTCATAAAGGTATGACAAAGCTTAAGGGAAACCTAGAAGGGATGGCAAGGGCCCCAGTTTTGCAAGAGCAGGTACTCCTACTGCCTTCTGGCCAGAAAAGATAAAGGGAGGAGGCAGGTGAGCAGAGACAGAGAGAGATAGATAGCTATGTTTGTAAAAGATGTTTCTCTCCAGAGGAGTCGTGGCCCAGGCAGGAAAGGAAGCAGGGGCATAAACACCCCAACATTTCTCTGTCTTCTAACTCTCTCATCTCCAGTGAACATCCACTAAATTAGCTAAACCTGGCCTGAGATCTGAGCGCAGGGAAGTCTGGCTGCTACCGTGAACAGAGGTCCATTTCCTGGGGCACAGAGCGGTGTGGGGACAAGGGATGTGGAGGGCCAAGCAGAAAGTATCCAGAATATAGGTAAGTCTGTTTTCATGGTTTAGTTTAAAGAAAGAGGAGAAATCAACTCTAATTACATCACACTGGCGTACCTGAACTTTTCCTACGGTGACCCAAGGGATTCAATCCCTACTAATATCTCAGTTTATCAGTAGGGTAATTTTATTAATAAGCAATGAAGCAAAAGAACTTGAAGATTTTGAACCATCTCGTGAAACCGTGCTGTTTGACTGTTGCGTGCAGTAAGAACTGGTAAGTTCTCAATTCCACCCAAGTAGATCATGGCTAGGCTTGTGATCAGTGAAACAGGGCATTGTCTGAAGATATTTTGGAAGGAAACTTCCATCTCAAACATCCATCACCCTGTGTGTTCTAGGGATGATTGCTCATGGCTCTATGTGGAGTTCATTGCAGCAACCTACAGGCAATCAACTGTCGTCTCTGGTGGCTGTCCTGCTAGTGACTAAGGTCCAAAATGTGGATTTTCTGAGTAAGACTGAATATAACTAGACTACAGGGGTACTGGAAACAGTGAGTCAGTTACTGTATTAAGTGAAATTTATATATTCCTTCTTTAACCAGGTTCCTGAGTTTTCTTTCTAGGGTATATTTCCACTGACTTTATCTAGAAAAGCACATGGAATTATAACACCGTGCCAGTGCTTGTTAAGAAGTCATGAGATGCATTATAATTGACCCTAATCACTTTTTCCGGTGACAATTCTATTTATTCCCCAGCCATCCACTCTCATCATCGTTAGCCTCCAATACCTCTAGTCCTTATTTATACAGTGCTAAATAAAGAGATAAGTAGAGCAAGAGAGAGACCAAGATGAGGGCGAGTGGGGAAGAGAGATAAACATCCAGTCTTGATATCATGCTTTAATGGAATGGTCGATGTGTCTTTGGCTCAAAGATAATGTCCTAATTTTTAATATATGATGCAGTTCAACTTCATAAATGATGATGGTTTTAGATTCCAAAGCTTTCGGAAAAGAAAAAAGAATTATATTTGCAGGCCTCTCCAGCCAGCGGATGCTCCTACAAAGTTGCTGACCCCTGGGACCTCCAGGACATGAATGTCTAGACCACAGAGATCCTTAGTTAGTGATGATGTTGCACCCTGCAGTGGCCATGTAGCTAGCACTCCTTTCGGGTGCTCATACTCACACTTGCACTTCATCTTCAAGGGGTAGTTTTAATGAGCTGGACTGGAATGGTTGTTTAAGAGCATGGTTTTTAATTTCTAGTATCTGCTGTTAAAAATGATAATCACTTAAAAGGAGGAGATAAAGCTGAACTCAAAAACTGAACATGTGTAGATGTTTGGACTATAGGGAATCAATCTGCCTATTAGAATGCTAATAAATGCAGAATATCCCATCCTTAATTAATCAGTTAACTAAACAGAAAGGCTAGGATGAAATACACGCATGATTATTTAACATGGAAAATCAAGAAGGCTGGATGAATAACCATTACATAATTAAAGAATAATAAAGAACATTTGAGTTTCAATTAATCCTTATTGGCAGCTCAGTAACATCCACCAGAATCTGTTTCATTTCATTGCAAACTGGGCCTTTCAAGTTTAGACAATTTTAACACTTGGTCACTAATATGAATCTACTTATTAAAAGTGTTCCAAGATCAACATGATACATTTAACTACAAGATCAAAGCCAATTTAGAAACTAATTTGGTAAAGTAAAGATGTATTATTCTCCTCATTTGAAAATAAAGGATCCTATTGGGTGAATTCAGTACATTACTTTGTAAAAACAGTTATTCTACTTGGGTTGTAATGGAAAAGACAGATGCAGTAGAAAGTTGGGTAAGTCACAATTCTGGTAAAAATAGGTAAGATGCTTGATTATAAGTTTTATGAGTATTATTACTCAAGCTTCCCTAGAAAAACAGGACCAAAGGAGAAGCGTGTGTATGGGTATGTGTGTATGTGGACTGAGAGAGAGATTGAAAGAGGGTGAGAGGGAGATTGATTTATTTTAAGGAACTGGCTCATCCTATTAAAGATGATGGCAAGTCTGAATTCCACAGGATAGGCCAGCAGATTCGAGAGTCAGGGAAGCACTGATTTTTCAGCTCAAGTCAGAAGACATTCCACAGGCATTCTTCCATCAGAGATCTCAGTCTTTTCTCTTAAGGTCTTCACCTGATTGGGTGAGGCCCACTTGCATTATGGAGAGTAATCTTACTCAAAGTCTACTCATTTAAATGTTAATCACATCTAAAAAAATACCTTCCCAACCACATCTAGACTAGTGTTTGAACAAAAACTGGGTACCATGGCCTAGAGAAGCTGACATATAAAATTAATCATCACAGAGACCCAGGTGGATAGGAACTGAACACCAAATTTGGGGTTCTCACGTAGTTGCTCAACATTTGAAAACTATAAACTTGAAGTGTGGAAGTGATCCTAAAGTTAGATTTTCAAATTAGGAGAGGGAAAGGAAAGGCAATTATAGTCCAACTAGTGAATTTCAGGGTGAGACAAAACAAAACCCTAAAATTGAAAACAAACAAGGAAACAAAAAGAATGCCCTGCCTAATTCAGATCTCCAGATGCAGTGCTTTTTTCATAATCATTCTAGATTCATCTAAACTTTAATGATGAATTAACTGAGCATGACTGAGCATTCAAAACCGCATCAGTCCATCAATTAGCAAGAAATAATTACTAGTTTTTAGTAAAATTAAACTTTCAAAACATCATTTGGTTTGATTCCATACTGTAGTGATTGAAAAGAAAAATCTTATGCCTGGTTTCCTGAACCTCCAGGAACTTGGGGGAAATGTTGCAAAAAGTTCTGGAAGGTAACACTTTGGCCGATGTTTTCCAGAGTGGGTTCTACAGAACACAGTGCTTGAAGAGTTGAACTTTGAAGGTGATTTCCTGGCCAAGTATGTTTAGAAACAGGGTGCATAGTAGCCCCGCACTCCTGGAGATTCATAATTTATTTTTGTATGATAAAATATTCAATAAGTCCTGCTGTGAAGGAATGTGCTTCACTGCTTTTCATCTAGCATTTCTCAGCTCCAATAATCACCATTCCACCCTCACCATGCAATCCCAAGAAGCACAATTTAGAAAATGCATTTAAACAATCAGAAAACAAAAACAAAAGTCTACACGATCAAGAAAAATAACTGAATAATTTATACTGCATTTAGTGACCTGAAAAATACAGTCACGGTTAGATGCTTTCTTAAGGCGGGCTGGGCACATTCCTAATTTACAGGGTCACAGATCTAAACTCCTAGGGCTGTGGTCACCACTGCTCCCTTTATTCCACCCCTGAAATTATACAAAAATTGTAAATGACCCCACAACGTGGTAGACAAATTGTTGGCTGCCTTTGCTGAGGCAGGCATGGTTTCTTTAATAAAAGTACCCCTGGGGAAAAATGCTGAGGAGGACGTAACACTTTAATCCGCATCCAAAACATGTAACTGGGACTGATTTAAATGTGTTGAAACAGCACGGCTTCTTCGTGGCCAACAAGATTAATCCTTTGGATCATCTGCATTAGAAACTGAGATAGAAAAGCCAGTATGGGGATGAACGTTGTGGCTATTTCTGTGAATCGAGGTGAATTTGAACTGAGATGTCAAGAAATCTGGGGCACGGTGGCACATAGCCATCTGCTGGCACTTTGGGCAGCCCTGGTGTGAACTGCAAAATGGTACCTACTCTGTGCACACAAGCTGCTAAAAGGCATCCCTTCGTCTAGGTTCTCTGCAGCCCTGCACCAGAGACTTCAGGCTGGATTTCCATCCTCACTGGCCCTGCTGGCTGGATGCCTCTGTGTGGACTAGAGTATGCGAAGCTATGTGTGGGAGCTGGGGGCAGGGGTGGACCTGAGTAAGGAGAGAAGATACTCAATGAGGAGAAGAAGACGAAGGGAAGGAGCATGAGCTGGGATGTTCATACTTGTTTCAGACCTAGGGCCCTTTTCAGAGCATAGAATGTGCACTGTTGGCAGCAGTTGCGAAAGGCTCATGGCCTGTGCATTTGACCTTAGGATAATTCTTTAGTTTTTCTGAAAAAATAAGAAAATGTTTCCATTATTTTATTTTAGTAGCAGAATAACTTGAACCAAAACCCATTGTTCCATGAACAAATGGATTTCAGGACATTCATGTTTTCATTCATTTACCCCAGTATGAAAGAAATTCAGCAACCTCAATGAGTAAAACACAGTTCTAGTCCCAGGAGACGTTGTGGAAAACAAGTTAGATTTAAGTCTTGCTCTTTCTGAGCTGGCACTCTAGCAGAGAGGATGAGACAATCACATGACAATCAATGTGGGAGAGTAATGGCAAAAGGAATACACGGAGGTGAGTCAGGGGAAAGGAATATCCCCCCTACCACAATTTGACTTCCTAGAGGGTCCAAGGAGGTGTCCCGAGGGAAGGGGTCCAAAGGACCACTAAGGGGTAAAAAGGTGGAAAAACTATAGAGAACTTGGAGAATCCCATAACAGAGAGAACTCAACATCATGTAACTGTTGAATAGGGTACAGTGGCATACTTAAGAATGGGTATCTGGACAGATCACAGGTATTAAAGGCCTATAAAGTGACACTGTGGGTTAATTAAAGTGCGATGGATTAGTGAGAAGCAAGACTGGAAGTAGGAAGACTGCTGAAATAAGGACAAAAACTATGACGATGGTCATACAGAGAAAAGTGATTGGATTGGAAAGCTCACCTAGCAGGTAGACGCACCTGGGTTCCAAGTACATCTATTAAGGAAGAAGAATTAGGGTAGTTATTGAGGGAGAAGGTTTCAAGGATGATTTCCAGGCTTCTGGATAAGGAATTTGGGGAAATGAGGTTGCCATTTAAAGAGACACGGAAGTAATTCTGGAACAGAAGTGGAGCTCAGTTTGGTCATACTAGGTTTGAACAGTCTGAGATATTTCAGGGAATACGGTCAGTAGGCAAGAACACCTAGGTTTGGAGCCACTGGAACGGACGAGATTGCGCACAATGGTAGCACATGGAGTAAGAGGTATGTATAGGCATTAAGAGTTGCCATAAAGATCAGAGTTAAACCAGGGTTTTGATGTGCAAAAAATAAAAAAGGGTAGACTTTGAAGAGGGAATTATGATTGGAGTCTCAAGTCACAGAAATATTAATAAGAACTAGAAAATCTCATTATATTTGGCAATTAGGAGGTTACTGGGGACATGAGCAAATGGTACTATTAGTGGACGTTAGGGGTAGGATTCAGAAGCAAGTGAATGGGCAGAAGGGAACTAGAGAAGTAAGAGTCTAGTCATGAAAAGGAAGGAAAAGGAGAAATCTTGGAGGTGTAGCATGGTTAGACTATTCATCACTGGACTAGGGAGAAATTGAATATGTTGACACTGAAGAGAGAAAAAGAGAAAGATAAGGATGCAAAACAGTGGAAGAGTCAGGGATAGGGCAACACCCTTGAAGAAGGCAAAAAGAATGGATGAAAGAAGTAGCCTTGAATAGAAGGATGACACCTCTTTCCATGGAGCCATCCTCTTCCCACAGGGCTGAGGGGAAAGAACAAAGCCCGAGTGCTGCATGAATTGCGGGGAAGCACTCAGGAAAGCTTAGGTAGTGTTCATCTTTGACAGCTTTTACTGTTTCTATGAAGTAGGCAGTGGGATAATGAGCCAAGAGTATGGCCTCGTTTTAGCCATTCACTACGCCAACTCTGCATTCTTTTTTCCTCATTACACTGATACTCATTTGTTGTATTGATCATTATTTGAATGTGTCCTAAAAACTTCCTCCTCACTTACAACACTACAGATTTCAGCCCAAAGTCTGTCGGCTGGTTAGTGATGAGAGGAAAGTTTCCCATGGAAGAGGTATCTCAGATGGCATGATGCTCTGTTGTGATCAGAGTGACATTTTACCTCATATTTCACAGAATACAGTTTTAGAGCAAAGATTTTCAAGGATGTCACTAAAAGAACACGAGGACATTCTCCTGAGTGGCTTCCTTTTGCTCCCTCATCTCTCCCCCCCGCCCCGTTTTTTCTCATTCTTTCCTATGATCTAGCAGTTGCCAAGTTTACAGTTACTGTCTTTCATTCCTGATCTCAAAAAGGTTTTTTTTGTTTGTTTGTTTTTTTCCTTTTTTCTCCTCTCCAAACATACTTATAGGGCAAAATGTTTTTTCCAAGTTGTCCTAGGAGACTGACAAAATACCAACTCCTTTTTGTCTATGCGCAAGACGCTATTATAAACACGGCTTATGATCATCGTTTCTTTCTGCTTATCTTGACATCTTTCCCCAGGTGGCTTCATGGATGATGTCCAATATTTTGGCCTGAGTGAGAGATTCTACGTCATCCAGAGTTCCAGCTGCAGAACTTCCTGAACTATATATACATGGTGGTCACAAGGACTGGTTAAGGGCAGGCTGCGGGCTTGCCTCTGCACCGTGCTCTCCTGAGGCTCACCTCATTGAGATTATACTTGAGGGCTACCACAATAATGCAAAGCCAACCTAGATTACAGTTCCCAAAACTATACTTGAAATTCCAAGTCTGTCTTGAGAAATCTGTGAGTAATACAAATTCAGCCTCCAGAATGATTTCTGTCAGCTGAGAAATGTATTGTTTATCAGATCCCATTTTCTCTTTTCAGCCTGCTCTTCCTTTTTCCAGTCAGTAAAACACAAACAAAAACAAAAACAAAAAACAAAAAAAAAATGTTGGAGAAAGTCTATGATGGTGGAATGGTAAAATCTGAGTCAAATGTAAAAAAAACTTAATATTTTTTCTCTTTAGCTCTTTTCTGGCCATGAAAACTTGTATAAAACACATAAACATATTAGACTACCTTCCTGGAAGTATAGCTTATAACTGCTGTCCCTACTTTTCCACTTCTCATTCATTCTTGTATTGGGATTTTTTTAAAGTTAATATTCTCTTCTGCCTTCCTCTCCAACTCTCTTGTTCTCCCCCAAGGGAACCAGTAATGATATTCCGGGGTGTTTCTGTCTATGTCTTTCCTCACATTGAATCACTTTTCAGCCTGCTTATTGGTCACTAACTCAAATATCCATTTATTTTTCTTTCCTTATGTTATTTGACCTCCAAAGAATATTGGATACTGCTAATTAATCTTTCCTTCTTAAGATCCTCTCTTTTCTTGCTTTTCATGACCTGACACTTTTCTGGTTCCTCCCCCACCTTTCTGGTATCCCTCTCCCTGCCTGCCTGCCAACCTCAATGTTCCATCCTACACAGGGTGACTGCATCTCAGGCAACTCCCTGCACAGAACTTTTGGACAAAGTAAGAATTCATCTAATCTATCTTATTTACTGATGATGGAACCAAGGCATCCAGAGTAATGAAGTAATATATCTAAGGTCATTTCAGAGCCTGAACCTGAAACAAAAACTTCCTGACTTCAAGTCCAGATATGGAAAAAGGCCAGCAATCTGCCAATATCCTGGTATATTTCTTTTATTTACTCTTCCTTTCTTTTTGGTTTTCTTTTCCTCTTTTGGCTTGGTAATAGCAGAATTGCCAGGTAAATCTAATTCTGAAAGATGGCTTTTTATAACCCGGTGACTGTTGGAATTCATCTGGGGAAGTCAACAGAAAGAACTAAAGAGAACCATTTAATTTGATTTAATTTTCCTGAGAACACAAAAAGGGATAACAGTCTCACTTAAAGATTGCGATAAATGATCATTGGCACAGAGAGCTGAAGTTACCTGTTAGGAGGCTCCTTCCAGAAGCATTTACAAAGCCATAGCCACTGGGAACAGCCATAAGTCAAACTGACTAATTAGCTCAGTAACAGCTTCTAAGATAAAAAGCCAGCATCAAAGCTGTCAGGGGTAGCACTTATGTGCCCAGCCTTATGTTAAGTTCTTTGCACACAGTGTCTGTGTTTTCCAACCCCCAAACTAGGGCATGCCATATAATCAGAGAAATAACTCATTTGACATTTGGGTTAATTCATAACTGCTAAGCCAGGGACACGAGTCATGATCTTTACCACCTAGATATTGTAATCTATTTAGTGTAACAAGTGCCTGAGTGCGGGAGGATGGTAAAATGAAACTCTGGGTATTAGTCTGTAGCTGAGGGCCCAAAATCTGAAAGCAAAAATTATAAATGAGCAACGCTATAATTAAAGCCCTCCTTTGGGGCAGGCTAAAGAATTTTAAAACTAACTCTCCCAACATTTGTAATTGCTCCCCTCTGGCTCAGAAAGCAGTTGAGGTTGGAGAGGCTGGGGAAGGAAAGAGAATTTGAGTTTGTCTCCAATGCAGGAAACTACCTCAGCCAAGGTCACACCCCTATCTGGGCCAGCCCACATCCAGTGACTGGCTGATGCAGGAATATGTGAGAAGTGCCATCTCGGCTTGACTCTGAAGCCTGCTGGGGATCTCAGGTTCCCTCCCTGCAGGCTTGGCTGAGGCTGTCACCGGACCCCATAGCTGTTCTACTGCTCCCACTGTGCACCTACCTACTTCCAGCTCTTCCTTTCCATAGGTATTGATCCCACAGGCAGTCCTAACAATCATCCTGCACAATGGGGAAAAAAATCTGTTCTTCCTAAATAAATACCTCCAGATATAGCTCATGGTGTTTAGTGATACACTTGCAGTATTGTTTGAAGAGTTGTTTTGTCTCAGGGACAAAAGAGGTTGCACATGATTCGTACCGTGGCAGCAAAAGCCATGTGAGTGGGATGTATGTGAAAGTATTTTGAAAGTTATGTTCAAGGCTAATAGCTGAGTTTTGTGTAATGTAAATAAGACTTCGTGTTTATGAACCTTCCAGCTAAGTTGATTTTTTTTCTCTCCCCTCTCACATGCAAAGCAATGTTCAGGCTTTGAATGTTTTCGTATCAGTTTTTCCCTTTGTAAATGGCATCATTAACATTGTTACTTGAGGTCTTGCTTAATCACTTTTGTTGTCCTGAGGACTGGAATTGACAGTGCATCAGATTTGTGGCTAATTTTGTCTGCAGACAGTCTAGCTTCAGCTGTTTATGGTGACGCTACACTTTCGTTTATAAATGTGGTAAAAAAAAAAAGTATAATCATAGGTCTATAACAAATCTTCTGGCATTTTTCATACAAAAATTATAAATACCTGTATGCTATTGAAATGTAATCATTTACAATGCTTAAGCCACTGTTAGGGGAAATAATAAAATAATTCTTTACCATGTATGAAAGTAATTTTTTAAAAATACAAAATATTTTCTGATTGGCATTTAGCTTATACTAAATTTTTGGAAAAGCTGAAGGCAAAAATGCCTTCCTCAGGATGCACTGAAAATTATATAGTTATGTCTTGCTTTTTCTATGCACTGAGATGCTCACAGGCTTCCCCTTAGAGCGGTCAATGTGCTATGCATAACAAGGCTGTGCTTTATCTCTGAGGTTGCTCTGAATTTTTTTATTATGTAAATCTGTATGCAAAGAGTATTATTACATTTATATTATAATAACATTTAAGTAATGTTATTTAAATTTGTAATTAAATTGTTCTACAGTTTCTAGTACAGTGCAGCCCATATACCGTGAGGTGCTTGGTAAAGTGAATAAATGAGTTTTCATGCTTATACGCTATTTCATAGCTCAACGCTATTCAGAAATCAATTGCCTTAGCCCTTCCTCATATCCTTAGATGCATTTAGACTGTCAGTGTTAACCTTCTGTGTTAAAAAAAAAAAAATTGCCCACAAAATATATGTATATACTTAAAAGAAATACGGGTTTCCCTCACAGGAAAACATCAGCCACATGCTTCTTTCCTATCTGGCTATAGCAAACGAAGGCCCTGAGGACAGGGCATGCAACTTGCGCGGCACCTTGCAGTGCTTATCAGAGCACTTAATAAAGTCTAAGACCGAGATTTATTTGAAATTACACAGTATGGCATCGGTAGAAATAGAGAATATTAAAAGACAAAGAATCATCCCGTACACTGCATTCTGTCTCAGGGTCAGCTTCTGGGAAATCCAGCCCGTGACAGGAGTGGGAGCCGCCTCCTTCTTACGTTAAGCCAAGCCAGTGGGTGCTCCAGAGGATCCCCAGAGAGCTTGCTCTGTGTCTGCTGGGTTTGGGAAACTCGATAGACTCTGGTCCTCCATGCCAGAGGAAGCTAAGAACCAGAACCAGCAAAGCTGATAAAACGGAAATGAGAGAAGGAGAGGGACCCTGCTGCACAATGAGCGAGGTGCCCCATGCTGTGGGCAGCAGTGAATAAATTGGCATACAGAACAATGAGGCCCTGTGAACAACAGGCCAGGCATGGAGAACACAAGTCAACTCAATTCCAGCTCCAGTTGCTTGACAGTAAACACTTGAATATCAAGGTTAAAAACAGTTCTACTCTGCCTCTGGATTTAGAGAAAAAGATGTTACATCTGATTAGCAACATCTCTCAGGGCTGCAGGAAGAGGGGGAATTAGAGCACATATTTGCCATCTCTCATTAATAAAGAGGAGAAGCTATATAAACTAAGTATTTGTCATAGAAAGTAAGTAGAACATGATTTCCCATCCTCCATGTGAGAGCAAAAGGTAAGTTTCCAGAAAGGCAGACCTGTTCCAATTACCCCTCTGATGGAAAACCTTCAAGGACTCCACACTTTAGAATGAGCCAGAAGCCCTGTATGATTTGGTTCCTATTAAGCTTGTCACATGTTCCCTTTACTAGGCCCTCCAGAGTTACCCAAGTTACCAAGTACCTACCAGACCTTACTCAAGAGTTATCTTTTCAGATTTCTTTCACATGGTGAAATCTTTGCACACAGTGGTCTTTCTGTGTGGAATTTCTGGCCCCACCACTCCTTACTTGTTCCTTAATCCTCAGGCTCAGGTATCTTCTCTTCCAAAACGCCTTCCTGAAATATACCTCCTGTCCAAAGTTGATCCCCCTCACCTCATGGGGTATTATTCTATCTTCTATCACAAAGCACCTGTTCTTCACTTGGACTGCAAGTTCCTTGAAGGCAGACAATCTTATTCTTCTTTGTTTCCTGAGCTCTTAGCACCGTGGCTGGCACACAAGACGAACCTAATATTTCTGAATAAATGAGAGATATCTAGAACCTTTAGGGGACTCTTCAGTGAGTGGGTCAAGATCAAATATGATGCTGAAATTCTTTGGTCAAGGGGCTTAGAGAGGACTGTTCGTTGTTTCCCATAAAACCCCAGAATCTAAATTCCCAGAGGATCCTAAGTGGATATTACTCCAACGTAACTTTAAATAGCTGAGAATTTTTATAGCATAAACACTAATCCTCCCCACTAGGAGTTCTTGCTATTTGAAAAAGGAAATCTCACCTGACAGATGGATTAATGTTCGAGAAGAGTGTATTTGCACAGCTGCAAGAGTCTTTCTCAAACAAGATGTTTGAGCTCTCCTCAATGCAGGAAATGTGATGACCAGATGAAAACATTAAACCATTTAGACAGAGCCTGGAGAACCATGGGAAGCACCATGTCCATTCGAGAACATCTTTTATAGAAGTCCCTCTAAAGGTTTCCCTTTTCTTTCTGAGGTGTTTGTGTGTGAGCATGCGTGTGCATGTACATGGTGCACGTGTGTGTGTGCCCAAATTCCCTTGTGTTATAAATAAAGCCCTTCAGAATCCACCATGAATGGGAGGCAAATGGCAGCCTGGATGTCCAGGTGTCTAGACAACCCATTAGAAGCCTGACCACATGACAAGCCGCATGCACGCTCTTAAGCTGTCTAAACACTGTCTTGTGAAGAAATCCCTGGAGTCATTCCATTACTTGAGCTTCTCTTTACTCTGCAACCACCTTACTGAGTGGGGAACTGCAATGATGCGATTCAGGAGAAATGAATTTTGGCCACAACCGCCTGGAGTGCGTATTCAATATAGTGCTCCTAGAGGAGCGGAATTCACATGCCTAAGTCTGCCGGGACCACTATAGGATAGACTTCAGAAAATTTCCCTACAAGCTGTAGGGAGCTGTCCAGTTTACATTGGGCATCACACATCTGCAGCGGGCTTTAGGGGCAATTCTACTGGGTAAGCGTATGACTGACCTTGTGAGGTCACTTCTTTTGTGGATTCACACAGGGAGGATGATGTAGCCCCTTTGGGTTTTCACTATGAGCCATTTGGGGTTAAGGATTATGAGGGAGGGAGAAGGTCTTGAACAGGGACAAAAGTGGAGCTTTGGGACTTGACGACACGTGATATTCATACACCGTCAAACATGCAAGGAGAGTGGAGGCAGCCATGGTGATGCCTTCGGACTCTAGTCTTGAGGAGGAAGCTCTCTTAAATACCCGTGACAAGAGAAGGGTACGTGGGAATAGAGTGACTCTGTGCCCTACAGTTCTACTTTTTGAAGCTTTCCGTGGTGTCCAGCGCCCTTCTTTGGAACAGGTGCACTATTTGAAGAAGCAAAGTCAACTTTTAAAATATAAAATAAAAAGAAGAAACGTTTGTGCACAGAGAGAAAAGCTGAAAACATGTCCAAATATTCTCTTTCAAAAGGACAAAAAGAAGTCATGTATCCCTGAATATTTGCTTCTGTGTAAACACACCTTTGTTCAATGACAGAGAAAAAGAGAGAGAGAGAGAGCGAGCGAGAGGTTATCAAACTCCAGGTCAGAGCCCCGCCCTCCACATTTGAATAATCCACTGCAATCACTCGTCAATAGAAATATTCTAAGAGGTCCACACTGATCCAACATTACGAGCTCTAAGCACAGATGACCTCTGCTATTCTAGGTACAGAGGAAACTTCTTTATGAAAATGTTTTTTGACCAAATACATTTTTCCTTGTACGACTATAAAACTATCTATGAAAGTCAAGAACAAGAAATGTAAGTATTTATTAAAAGGTTGGAAAAAAGAAAAATGGGGGAAAACACCTTTACATTTGAAAAGAGTTCAATCCACAATGACGGTGATTATATCTCCAAGATTGAGTTGTTCCGTCTGGAAATCCTGGGTTTGCACATATGAGGCTTTTCCCCTTCCATCTTACCTTCTTCTCCCTGCCTTCTACTTCCTTTAGAGGGCACTGCAATGCATCCAAGTTTTTTGGGCTCATCATTCTTTTTGGGGCCACTTTACTACATCTCTCAGTTCACTCAGTTGGAGTATCACTGAACTTACCCAATGGCTTCTAGACTATGCACATCTAGGCATGACTGAAGAGAGTACTCCATTTCCCTGGTCGTGATGGTTGCTGTAGGAATAAGCTTTAGGGATAATCATGTGCCTGCAGCAATGAAAATATACTGGCAACTTCCGCAGGAGCTATTGGTGAAAAGGGACTCTCTTTAGGGGTTGCTAATCTAAAGAGCTTGCCTGAGCAAAGAAGCCAAAAGGGAGAAAAGATAAACCGAAAGATAAGGAGGGGGAATGAGCACATGGTTGTCTAGTTTGAGGCCTTAGATGTGCCTTAAGCTAGAAACCTCCATGGATTTGCAGTTAAGTCAGTCAATAAATTCCTTTTTTTTTTTTCTTACGTAAGGCAGTTAGAGTAGGTTTCTGTCACTTGCCAAAAAAAAGTCTTGCCTAACAGAGAAATGCAGAGCAGAGCTGGAAGTTTTTAGCTTGGAACCCAGACAACTTTAGCTAAGTTAAATTAAAGAAAACAAGGATTACCTAGGACCCTACAGTTACAGTTGACTAAAGGGAAGAACATAAGATCTATGATTTTATCAGAGCTCATGCCAGACAACCCTCAAATTGTTTCAATGTCATCTCTCATATCTGCCAGCATCTGGCTTCTTTTAATACAGCACAGTGCCTTAGCGGATCAATAAACAGCATCTTTACCTAGTTTTTCCTTTTGCCTCCTCTGAGCCTCATGCCATCCCCCCAGTACATGCCACTGCTCCCATCATTCTTCCTTGGCTTCTCCCTGCTGTTTGCCTTTCTCCAGTGTAACAATTGGTTCAGTGTCACAGTTAGATGCTTCCTACTCCATATACCCCTCCAGACCAACAGCTCTCCTACACAGCAGAGACTGCCCATGTCCATGGGTATATTCCTGGAACCCAGCCTGGGGCCTGCCACATCAAATGTTACAGTGAATTGAAATCTGTGCCTCGACTCAGACTCACTCTGACCCCCTCTCAGCACCTAGCCTCTGATTCCTTGGAACTTTCGGAGACTTTCTTGCCTCTGACTTCAGTCTGCTACTCAGTGCTTCCTATTTGGCCTGGTCACTTATGAAAACCCATAAGTGTGCTTATGTATTTATTGAACATTTACCAAGTAAGCACATGATGTGCTTTAGCCCAGTCAGTCCTCATAGCAGCTTCTCCATCTTACAGATGAAGAGGTCAGGCCTGAGAAGTTAAGTGGCTTGCCCAAGGTCACCTGGCTAATAACTCGACCCAAGTATTATCAGTTCCTTATGGGGGACACATGCTTTATTTATTTTGCTGAATTACCCTCACAACTGCCCTGTTAGCTACAATTCATAGTCCCATTTTCCAGATAAGAAAATTGAGACTCAGTGAGATTAGTTAAGTCATTTTCCCAATACCACCCAGATGCTAACAAGAACTGAGATGAAATCCTAGCACATTTGAGCCCAGAGCCCTGATTCATCAACTGTTGTGTCAAACAGTTGTCTATTCACTGATGGGTGATTTGTATCACAGGGGTCATCTACCTTTTAACTACTATCTGTTGTTGTCCTTGTTGTTTATAGGCATAACAATAACTCCTTCATTGGGTTGTTGTTTACTGAGTGTTTCTTAGGCCAGGCATTGTCGTAAGTACTTTACATTTATTATCTCACTGAAGACTCACATCAGCTTCAAGAGATGGGTACCAACAGCAGGCTCGTTTTATAGATGTGGAAACTGAGGCTCAGAAAAGTTAAATAACTTGACAAAAATCACGCAGCTAGTTAGTGCCCGAGGCTGAACAATTAGGTAGTTGTTGGTTGGTATAACTGTGGTACTAGCTTCCACTGCCTTTATTACTTGGAAAGTTTTGGTGAAGAGATCAGAGAGGCCAACTATCACCACGTGGGCTGGCCTCTTTTGGGGTTCTGCTTGCTCCTAGCCTTTTGGTAGTCCCTTAGCCTCATGGTCTTCAGCTTTCTAGATGAAGAGCTTGCATTTCTACAGCCACAACTCAGGGGGAGTCGAGTTGGGGGAGCAACAGCTGCTGAAAGGAGAAAGAAAACACACGCGTATTGCATCTCTACTGAGCACCAAGGGCTGGACACACGAAGCCATTCCATTTGAACCACTACGCACCTGGCTAGCTGAAGTGCTCAACAGTAAAAGGGACAAACCTCTTCCTTATCCCCACTCTTCCCAATACTCCTCCCTGGGGTGAACTGGCACAAAATGAGAAAAGAACTGGAAATTCTCTTGTTAATTTCAGCCTCATAGATTATTCAGATTGCAAAAAAACTCCATATTGAGTCTAAAAGTGTCTGGACCAGCTGTCTGTATAGATTAAATAATACAGATGGTTGCATGAGTTACTACACCAGGAAAAAAAAAAAAAGTGGTTTCACCATAGAGTGAGCCAATCCAGAAAGTTCAGGGATAATAGATTTCTTTACCTTGCCTGACCCCATGTCTTCTCTTCTTAGTTTGGCTCACTGAAATTTACTATGCAATTGCCAAATCTTCACTTCACTTGGGCTATTTAAACAGCCACAATGTTGCCTTTTTATATAAAAGATTAAAAAATAAACAACCAAAATGTGATGGCATTCGGAATAAAGGATTAATCAGTGCTGTCACTCTCATTTGGGCAGCAAAATCAAGCCTCTTGTTTTGGGAAATACTGCTAGATGGGCTAATTTCCACAGTGCCAGGCTGTTTTTCTTTTCAATATCACAGTGGATCTGCTGCGGCGGAGGCTGCTACAAACTGCTGGCACCGTAACTCATTACACGATGTGTCTGCCAATCCACTCTGGGGAGGGAGGGCTACTGTACTTGGACGGTGGGCTTCGTCGCAAGGGCACAGACCTGCAGAGGAGTCCATGTCATCTTCTCCCCTGCACCTCCCTGTGTCTTGAGCAAAGGGAAAGTGGCAGATGGCCCTTGTGGGAAACAGTGATAGGAATCTCCAGGCTCTTCTCTGCAATCCTGCTCCTGGGAACTCACAGCCATCCACCTCTTATCCCAGTTTCTTGGTTCCCGTGCGAGCAGAAACCCAAGATGGCACAGACGGCTCACCTTTGCCACCCACGTGGTTAAGAAACACACATGACGGTGGGTGCCAGGCGCTTTTACATCCTTCATTGTCAAACACCCCTGCCGAGTGCCCTTCCACGAAGAAAGAACATACCATTTGAAGGACCTGGACGAAGTTATAAAATGGAATTCTATCTCTCACCTATGAAATATCCTATCAGTGTACTGTACTCTGCAGGTGATGATTATACTTTTATTTATTTTTTCTCTCCATACACAGATGTCAATACTCGGCAAGTGGTTGCCAGATATTTACTTTATCTGCAGCTCAAAGCATGAAGGGAAGGCAGCAGAAACCACCTGGCATGCTGACAGTGTAGAATTAGGAAAACGGGCCTATGCCAATCGACACCTGGGTGCCAAGGCAAGAAGGCAAGTGCACACTGTTTAAGGACACATTTTAAAACAAGAACTAAATTGTCACAGAACTTCCCTTCTCTCTCTTTCTACATCCTAACTCAAAGAAGCCACCTCTCACAACAGGGGAAACAGACAATGATTCAGAGTTAAAGGCGAACGAAAATGGAATATTTTAGATCATTTCAGAGTGGTTTAGAGGAATGACATGTTCTTTAGCAAAACAGATGAAGAATTTCCTTCTCCAAACTGACTACTGACATCAGTGAGTCACTAGACAGGAAGGAAGGAAAGAAGAGAATGGAATGAGTACCACCATGGCCATCATACATTTTTACTCTCAGTGCTACAAGTCTTTTGACTCCGGTTTTCATATTTTCACGCATATTTTCAATGCTGAAATGTATAGTGGAATAAAAATTCTAGACGATTGATTAAGCTCTTACTATATACCAGCTGCTGTTCGAAGTACTTTCCTTTTATTCAGCCCTCACTGAATGCTAAGAGATAGGTACCGTTTTTAATCCCATTTTACAGAGAGAAAGTGGAAACACTGAGAGGTTAAGTCACTGGCCAAAGGTAACACAGCTGGCGAGTGTAGAGCAAGGGCGTGCACTGAGGCAGTCTGACTTCAGAGTTGACATTTGAAACAGGTCTCTTCCCCACGGCCATGCTGGTGAGGCAGCATTAGAACAGGGCTTTGGACCAAGCAGGCAGCTACCCAATGAGGCATTTCTGCTTTTGAAGAGTTTATTTTTATACCCTGACTGCCTTCTTCACAGGGGTGTTTTGGGAATGAACAAGGGCAGTATCCCACTGGCAAGAAGAAATGGATGACTCACGTTGAAGAAGGAGGAGGGGGGAGAACACTTTCAAGCCACAAGGATACCATTTTTCACAGTGGAGGAGGTCACTGAATACATCACAGCAGAGAAATGGATCTGAGAGGTCACATGGATAATAGTCCCACCTTTGGGGAGGACACCCTGCTGCCAGAAAAATGATTCAGAAGAATTCTTGCTGCAGCGAGGAGATTGGGTTACTTGTGTTGAGCAGCGCCCAGGAGCCTATGCTTTATTAAGTTGACCAGATGTCCTGTTTAGTGAGGCCTCACCAGGTATTTTAATGGTCTCAAAGGGTGTCCTGGAAATAAATCACCTGGAGCAGGCAGACTTGGTAGTAAGTCCCCTATTGATAAGTTGTTAGGGGCTTTAGGTTACTTTGTTATTATTTGTAATTGTTAAGGTCAGGAAAGAAGTCAGAGGGCTTGATAGCTTGGCAGTAACTCAAAGCTCTACACTTCTTTTCTGCCTTGGATTTATTTGTTCCAATATTTTTTTCCTGAGTGTGTGTATGTGTGCGCGCGCACACGCATGCGCGTGTGACAGCCAGTATGGATACACAGATAAGGAAGGAATGATCCTTTTCCATAAGAAGGAAGTTGAAGCCCTATAAACTCTGAGAGAGATCTTCCTCTGCTATTGCCAAGAAAGCTGTGCAAGATGTGGAGTGACAGATGGTTACTTTCCTCCCTTCTCTGATGTTCTACCCACCAGGTCTCATCTTTCCCTTCTATTTCACTGGTTCATGAGTTCATGCTGCTCCAATATTAGACAATTTCTAGATACAAACAGAAAATAATATTAGCTCACACTTCTAAGAGCTATGTATGTGACACTCATGTCATCCATGGGCCAACTCTTTGAGGTAGACTTTGCTAGTACCTTCATTTTCTACTGAAGGAAACCGAGGCACAAGAAGTTAAAACATGAGCCTGTAGTAAAACGCTCATCAGTAGGAGAACCAGGCGGTCTGGCTTCAAAGCGCCTGGTCACAATCACTGCTACTGACTGTCTCTTTGATAATGCTGCCATTAGAAGAACATTTCAAATGAAATAAGAAAGAAGCTGATGCATAGAAGGGAGAAGACTCTAAGCAATAAATGAGAGCAAGTGTAGGCATTTAGTGTGTGTACAGAGACTGTCTTCAATTCTCAGAACCTCATGGCAGGACAGACATTACTTTACATATAAGGAAACTGAGAACAGAAGCAGATTACCATCAAATAACCAGGATATGGGGGCACAAGGGTGCCTCAGTCGGTTGCGCATCCGACTTTGGCTCAGGTCATGATCTCATGGTTTATGGGTTCAAGTCCTGCATCAGGCTCTGTGCTGACAGCTCAGAGCCTGAAGCTTGCTTCAGATTCTCTCTCCCTCTCTTTCTGCACCTCCCTCACTTGCATTCTTTCTCTCTCTCAAAAATAAGCAAACATAAAAAATTGTTAAAAAAATATAAAATAACCAGGGTATGGAAGAATCCACACTTGAATCGAGGCTGGCTTGGCCTTCTTGCATTCCTTTTACTGCACCATCCTGCTTCGTTGGGATAGGCAAAGTGGCACAGAACATGAGGATAAATTCTGCCTCAAAACAGAAAGCACATTAAGGTAAAACTACAGTTCAACAAAGAACAGCAGAATTAGACCGTCTTAGATATCACTCAACAAAACCTTTAGCCTAATGATTTAACCTCTGGCAACATTTCCATTAAATATTAGGTTGGAGACAAATTTGGGAATTAGAATGACTGACACCCGCTCTCCACAACCCCCTAAGAAAACACAACTAGAGAAAATTTGGCTTGAAAATCTAGATGCTGAGCCAAGCACTGGAAAGACTCTCGGGTATAAAGACGTCACAGGCTTCTTCATTAAATGAGGCCTCTGCCTAGGAAATCACCGCGCTGGCTCAACCCTGGCATTTTGCATTGTCTGCCCCTGTCACTCAGATCTCAGTATGTTCCATCAGGGGAACTGCTCGCAGCGGGAGGGCCCCAACAGCTCTGGGCCACGCAGCCAGCGGTGGTGGAGTCTTACTGTCTCCTTGGCGAGGCAAGCTTGTCAAAACTGTCATCTGCAGTCACAGAGCTAGGCATGGTTAATAGAAAAATCATCTCACTGGTTATACAGATACACACAGAGACACTGACAGATGCACTTGCTATGTGGAGAAGCCACAGCCTCTGCTCTCATTCTGAGGGTGCTCTAACTATGCTCATCCTTGCACAGACCCACTACTACCCTTAGCTATCATTATTTGACTTGCTCCATGTATCTCTTCACTTGTCAGAGTGTCCGTCTCTTCCATATTTTTCCCCATTTCTTTTGCGAAAAGAGTTTTGCCTTAAGAGGAGACGAACTCCTCTAGCCAACTGTTTAAAGGCAAGGACACAAAAGAAGAAGAATAGATAATAATAATAATTGAACACACATTCTCTGGCATACACTGAGCTAAGAACTTTACATGAATTAGCTCATTTAATCTGTACAAAAACCCTAATGAGGTAGATACTATTATTAACCCCATATTATAGGTTATACAACTTACCAGAAGCACACAGTGATTCAGCGGGATCCCAGCTGTGGGCTGACGGACCTGAGCTGGCATCACGGACCCTGCAGCTCTCTGCCTCCCTGCAATTCTTGAAATTGTGCCAAGCTCTGTTAAGTAGAGGCTAAATGTTTTTTAATTCCCATTGAATTTAATTATTTTTGGATAGATAAAGGAGGAAATATTTAAAATAACCCTGATTTCCCTATAATTCTTGCATGAGGATTCCAAGATAGAATTTAATTTTCTGAATTACTTAAACATCAAGTTCATACCCTGTATTTCACACTTCTTGGCCTACTTAATGGGAGAATTTTCTTTCTTTTTTAAAAAAAGTTTTAGAGAGAGATTGTGTGAGCAGGTGTGAGGGGCAGAGAGAGAGAGAGTGAGAGAGAATCTTAAGCAGGCTCCACAATCAGTGTGGAGCCCAAGGTGGGGCTCGTTCCCACAGACCTGAGTTGACATAAAGAGTCAGAAGCTCAACTGACTGAGCAATCCATGTATCCCAAAGGGAGCATTTTCTGTAGAAAAAAAAAATATGTGTAGAAAGAAATGTAGCTTCTGTGAGGGAGGAATAATTGTTTTTGTCAACTATCATATCTCGAGAACCAAGAACATGCATTTGATACAAGCTAAGTGGTCAGTAAGTGTTGATTAAATGGATGAATGAGAGATTTATAGAGCCACCCAGGTGCCTGTTTCTGACAAGATCACAATAAACTCCTCAGAGTCACCATTAGGTACTGACCCCTAACTTCCCAGACACAGATTATTCTGAAATCTGGGAATAGCATTATTGAAAGGGACCCTTACTTCTGTCTCAGAAAACAAAGTCACATGTGTATTTGCTTCTGGGTTAACTATCTTTGTCTCTTTGGAAATAATTAGAAGGTTTGGCAGAGAGGAAAGGTGGCAATGTCATTCATAGTGGTAACCCTGTTAAAGCCATGAGCCAGGTGGTTCAGTCCATTAGAAACTTGAAATTCAAAGTGTATCATCCACATAGGAATTCTAATGTGTTGGGGCATCTATCAAGCAACTTAAATGGGAATATTATTAAAAATCATCCATTTTCTCCTATTGACTCAGATGTCCCTAGAAGGTCTCGTCCTCCAAAGAAGAATCATCTCTCTCATCAGCTACTCTATTCAACTTCTGCCATTCCGCTGATGACCACTTATTCCTCAGGTTTGTGCTCTGCCTTCCCACACAAAGCACTCTCTGCAGATTACCCCCCTACCACTTAGGGTTCTTGAGAAAGGGAGAGTTCCTCTATGCTTTGTGGTTTGTTGTTCTTTTCCTTCATTTAGTTTTCCAATTCAACACGACCATCTGTAGAAGATGGGAAAGAGAAAGAGTAGGCAAAACCCAAACTTTTTTTTGCAGGTAGAGAGAAGAAGAAAGGCTGTAGATACTCATAGACTGTTACTCTTTGTCGTGTTAGTCCTAAAATGCCTGTTCTGCATAACTGACGTATTTTTCCCAATTCTGCAGAAGTTTTAAGGATACACTGAATCCTGTTTCTCAGATAGCATATAGCAGCCACCAAAAACTCTAACTTTCCAGAGAGAGATGGCATTGATAAATCTATAGGCTAGGCTCAGAGCAAGGTTCTGCCCTAACCCTTAGCTTTCTACATTATTTTGTAGTTTATGTGCCCAACAAGTATATCTCTGGTTATTGTGTGCCAAATAGATATAGGATCTAAATCTTTGCCTACAGATAGATTCAGGATCTATTTTCCTTCCCTGTTTTTCAGCACAGCCTACTTGGTTGATACTATATTAAATGGAGAATGCTAATCTGCTGGAGCTGTCCTCCCTGGGCACATCAAAACTTCTCACTGTCACATTTCTGCCCGGATATTAATAAACATGAGTGGGAAGGCGAATAAATGCACAGAGAGCTGCTGCTCAGCCTTTTTAAGCCTGAGGAACTTCCCTCTTCTGCTTTGGTTAAAGATGGGGTGAAGATTAAGCACACTGGGAATCCAGCTGTCCTAGGAAAAACACCTAAAGGCAGAATCTGTCAATAAAAACAAGGTTTAGGATACCAATATGGGAGCCTAGATGAAGCCAATTTCCATGCTGTCATGACTGGGTGCATCAGGATAACAGGAGGCAGATGGCCTTCAGGAAAGTGAAAACTTCACAGATATGATGCATATGGTCATATTTTCCAAATGTTGAAGAATACTGCCCCTGAAAGTTTATCTGTTTAATCTCTCCCAAGCAAAAAGGCAATGACCTTCAAAGGGCACCATAGATTTCTTTTAATAAACCATTGGCCCTTATTCCTTCGTAGAAGCAAGCATTTATCAATCTTGGGGCCAGAGCAGAAGTCAGTTCCTGGTCACAGAGAGTTCTGGGAATGGTGTTTCATTTATTGAAGGAAGGGAAAGCTATGGATGTAGGAAATGATAGGCCTGGAAATAGCTCCTCACAGAGACAACGCAAGGGTAAGGAGACACTGGAATTCATGTAGCTTGAAGGCTGAGAGCATAAACTCTCATCCAGGAAGCCCAGGACCAGCCTCTGCCCAGAGATATGCTTGCTGGGCACCCAAAATGTTTACAGAGACACAAATGAAACAAATAGATACTGACATTCTAAAATTAAGAGAATTCACATCCAAAATATTCAGATTCCTGACTTAAAATCAAAAGATCACATTCCAGCACAGCCTCACAATACTGGAGTCCAGTAACCATCTCTGCGAACATGCTAGTGCTCTGACATTTGCTATGGCCCCTTCCTGACCTGTTTTACTCATTTGCATTTCATCCTTGCCTACAAAGCTATGAACCTCTGGGTCCTGGGTTCCAGTCCTGGCTTGGCCACTTATACTTTTGAGTCCTTGGTCACATCACTTAAGGTTTTTGAATCTTTATTTACTTGTCTTTATAATGGAGATAAGTAAGACCTTGACACAGTGTTGGGTGACTTCAATGAGATATTCCACATAAAGTACTTAGTCCAACGACCGGCACGTAAGTACTTAATGTATGTTAACCATTATTATCATTAATGTTGTTCTTATCATTGATTAAGCTTGTCCAAATCCCTTTTATCACTTTTCTTTTTAATATAAATGAGGAAATATGAAAATAATGGCCACAGATAAAAGCTTCCTATTGCCCAGACCTTTTGGGTCACTAGATGTACTTTGGAACAATTAGATTATGTAATTTGCCTAAAGCCATGTACAAACTGGGTGACTGCCTATTTCAATTAACCATCATAAGGACACATAGCTGAAAACTAAGGGTTCCATAGAGAAATGTCATGGGGTGGGGGAGGGCAGGTGTGGTACAGAGAGATCTGTAGCCATATCTGGATAATTAGGGAAGGGCACCCACTGATCACCACCTAGAGAAGTGTAGTATCATAGAAGGATACTGCGAGACCTCTGAGTTCAAATTACATGTCCATCACCTCTAGGTTACTTTGGTCATACAACCCCTCTGAGTTTGGAGTTTCATAATTTGTAAAATAGAAATGCTGAAAACCTACCTTATGGTTTGTTGTGAATGTTAATTAAAATAATAAGCACTTAAATGCATAGCACACAACAACTGCTAGTGCATGGTAATTATAAATGAGAACCAGAGTAAATAACAGATCATTGACTGAAAATAGTTAAAATCTTAATACCCAAGGGTTTAAAAAAATAAGTCAGTGAACTGTTGTAAAATCAGATACACACAACTTCACATGAGTGTCATGCACTTTTTGAGCCTATTATAATTATCATTATTTTCTGATCACCGTTTCCATTAATGCTTCATCACTTCCAATGACATTTCTGATAATGCTCCAGAGGGTTTGTTTCTTTGATTTGTACTTTAAATTTGTGATGCATTGTCTCTTCCTAATATGAATGGTATTATAGTTCTTTTTCATTTTAATTTACATATAAAAATATCATTTTAGCCCTCTTTGCTACTTCAGGCTAGTCATAGTGGATTAGAACTGAGAGTTAGAAATTAAGTTTGTACATTATATTCAAAATAGTCAGTTTTGAAAGTACACAGAGTGCACGTTTCTTGGTTCCTCAAGTTACCAGTGCGTTTCTCAGTCCAGCTTCTTTTCATTTGAGCAGCTCATTTCTAAAACTTACAGATGCAGCCTCATTCTCTCTCTGACCCCTTGTAATAAACAAGGCCTAAGATAGCATTTTTATCCACCTGCAAACTATCTGTGGTGATATAATTTTCCTTCATTCAACATTCTACAGATATTTGTTGAGTGCCTACTATTTACCAATTGCTGTTTTAAAAGTAAACTGTAATGAGCCCTTAAATTTCACATGGCACTATGTTTAAGTGATTTCATAATCTCATTGACTTCACACAACAACCTTGTGACACATGAACTGTTACTGTCCCTATTTTGTAGAAAGGAAAACTGAGGCATATCAATGTTAATAAGTAATTAATATCATGAACTTAGCTAGAGGCTAAGCCAAAAGTTAACTCGGTCTAATTGTCAAGCCCCAGTTCTGAACGACTGCACTGGTGTTTCTCAACATGGGGTGCTGACTTTGCCATCAACTGCATTAGAATCACTTAGGCTGTTCACTAAAATTATAGATTGGAGGTATGCCCTAGACCCGCAGAGTCTTCATTTGCAGTTTTGACAAAACCTCTGGGGAATTTCTGTGCCCTCCTAAGTGTGACAGCCACTGACAAGGATGTTTTGATAACAAATTTGAGAAACTGAGGCTGAGATGGGAAAGCATTCTTCAAAGTGAAGGTGAACTTTCTGGAAAGAAGCTAGGTAATGGCCCACACTGTTAAGAATCAGTTGTGAAAGATACTCTTGGTCAATCTAAAGAAATGTGATACAAATAAATTGTACTTAAACTCTATTTCTATACAAAGCTCTAGTTATAAGGAATATGATTTCAAAATACAATTGCAGGAAGGGGAGTAAAATGTAATTTTGTAGAATTTTGAAAAAAACATGGTTCCAACTCTAGAATATGCAAATGAAGAGGTTTTGTGGGGCAGCGATGTGGTAGGAAGAGAGGTGTCTTAGACACTTGATTATTTACCGTGGCTTTGGAGACCTTGATAAAGATTAAAAGGACACCAATAAGACACCTCTCGTGCAATGACTATTGTCAATTCACAATCAGTGACTTTCCACCATCATATGATGGTAGTGAAAGGGCTGACATTTATACATTTGGATAATAAAGGTGACAAGGGCCAAATTGGAAATGTGATTCCCCGTACAGCCAATTATGTCTGTGATGAAAATATCCTCCTCCAGGTGATCTGTCATGAAAGAATTCCCTTAGTCCCGAGGAGGCTGGGTGGGCTATCTCTCTGTTCCTCAGAAACAGCTCTGAGTCTCTGGACTGTGAGGCTGGTGAGTCACCAGTGTCAGCTTTGTGTACAAAGGCTCAGCTTTTCCTTTCCTGTGACCATGTCCCAGTATGACTAAGAGCATTGTTTGAATGCAAACACCGTATTAAGACAAAGATAAAACTGTCTCAGCATTGGGAAAAAAATAGTTCTTTGGGAAAAAAAGAAAGCAAAACTCAACAAGGCAAAAAGTAAATTTTGTGCATATAATAAGGACTATTCTGCTATTTCATGAACTGATTACTTCATACACACACACGTGTGTGTGTGTGTGTGTGTGTGTGTGTGTGTGTTAGCCAAAGCTTAACAAGGGGGAGACATATAACATGCTCTTCTCCTGCTCTTGTGAGCTCTTATACTTTTTATTAGATTCCTAAAATTTTGAAGAGAATATATTTTAACTGCTTGTTAAAACCAAAGTCCCTCTGACTTTTATTCCCATACATGCAAAGTTTTATGATACTCCTTATCTTGAAGCCCTTGAATTTATATTTGACTTAAAACAGAACTGAGCATTTTATTGCTCATCTGCAGGACAAGAACTCCCAAAGACACTGACCTACAGACTTTAGGCTTCATTCTTTACTGCAAGTTGCCGATTTGTCAAGCGTAGCGGGGGATCACTTTACACTGTCTCCTACCTCCATTGTCCACTTACTGCTCTCACATTCTTCCCCTTCTCTTTGCGCTTGGTAACTTCTTGAACCCTTTCTTCTTTCAGGTGTAATAATGTTGTCAGCTGGAGTGGATACCTGTTAAGCTTTCTTGTCTTTCATCTCTACTCTGTGATTTGGTAGCAGAATGTCTCTTTTCTATTTAGTAATCCCTCCATGTGATTTTGGTAAAGATTTTAATCAAATGGAAGCAGACACATGACCCAAACCAGTCAATACCCATGCCTTGGACTCAACGGCAGGTCTGGGAGTGGGCACCAATGAATGTAGAAGCAATACGGCCCTAGAGAGAGAGTTTCACTCTCTTTATTTGGAATCACTAGTTTCTAAGACTCACGTGGTTGCTAGGGAAATGGCTCACCTCTTACACCAGAAACTCTAGCTGTGAAAATAATAAATCCAAAGTTTCTGTGACTATTTCCTGGCATGTGGACAGAGCCAACGCTGAGAGGGGGAAACCTCCCATTATTTTAGTTCTTGAATTCCATCACGCCTGGAGCCAGCTCCTCATCTTAGACTGCCACGTTCTTGGAACCCACAAATTCTCTTTTGAGCTTAAGTAAGTTTGAATTGAGTTTTTGTTGGTTGCAACTAAAAGAACCCAGATTCTTTTACTGCTTTAAGAATTCTGCCACTTAATGAGGAAACATATAATTGTAGTGGAGGCAGACTGTGATATGCGCCTGGGAAGGATCTGCAGACATCACTCAGGGGGCATAAAACAAAGACAGTTAATTCCAATTAAGACACAGGAGAACTGCAGTGAGGGAGGAGGTAGCACTGGAGTTGTGTAGAGTTTCCAATGGTGGATAGAAGGTGAGCATGGAAGGAACTAGAATTGAGAAAGGGCATCATTCTCAAAGGAGACACAGTAAGGAAAGCCGCGACCTGTTCCAGGACTGGTGAGTGGTTCAGTGTTGGATGTGGCAGGGCCTTAAGTGTGTGGATGTATACCTGGAGCAGGTAGTCAGCTGGCTAGAGTCAGATTCTGGTGACCTTTGGAAACCATTCTAAGAAGGAAAGCCATTATTCTATAGCCAGTGGGGAGCTGCTGGTGTTTCTTTTTAACAGGATTAATATGATCAGATCTGTATTTTAAGAAGAAAACCCTGGCTCCTTCTGTGTCCTGTTATTATTTCCTGGAGGATGGCCTCCCTGGCTTCCCTGCTTAAATTTATTGCCTCTGTTCTCGGCATCTCACCCCAAGCAAACAGAAAGTGCAAAATGTGCGCAATGAGTTTCTGAAACAATTCAGAGATTCAATCAAAGGATAAGTTAGAAAAGGCAGCATCCTCTGGCCATCAAGCTTAAGGGCACTGGCACTCACCAGATGACACAGGCACGTCACTTGATGCAGTGGACCCTGCTGATGCCTCACCCAGATAGATCCCCATTACAGACAGGTGCAAAAGTGCCCCAGGGATTTGATGATGAAGATGTTAATACAGATGATAAGGGATGGCTGCAAACAGCTCGCTGCTGCTGCTCTTCTTCCAGAGAATTGCCTGAACCTCCAATTACCAATGACTGACTGATGAGCAGTATAAATGCCCAGCCCCCATGCCTAAAAGCAGTTCGACTGGTGGTTATATTCATGCTCCTGCATTCTCTCGCAAGATCCCCTGCTTCTCTTACTCCTTTGATAAACAACTTGCACGAGAAAGTCCATCTCAGGCTCTGCTTGTAGTGAACCTGACCTAACCTTGACCTTATTTGTAAAATGGAGTTGTTTTAAGGCTTAAATGTTAACATAAGTAACAATCAGTTGATATGATTAAGTAAACAGTTTAATGTATGCTAATATAAGTAAAGCACACATTGACTTAACTAAATAATTAAATGTATGTTAATATAGGTAACACAGAACAGCACCCGGCACATAGCAAGTGCTGAATAACTATCTGTTTTTATTAACGTTATAATATTAGTTCTTCAAATGCTTATGAATCTCTGCTCTGTTCTAATCCTACTACCACTGCTCTAAACTAAATTTCTCCACTCATTTGTTTACCATAATGGTCTCCTTATCTGATTTCCCCTCCGGCTCTCCCTCCCTCTTTTCCTCCCTTCTACAAATACAAGAATGGCTTATGTATACCAGACACCGTTCTAGGAATGAATTAGGGCAAGTTATCATTTGTAAAACAGGGATATTATAAATCTACTGCATGGGAAAGTGTTGGAATAAATGAGAAAATGAGAAATGTTCACTAGTTCATGCCTAGTAAACACTCTATACTTTTCCCTTTTCTTGCCCCCCCCCCTCTGATAATCATTTCTTGACCTGAAATAGATAGCAGAGACACCTGGAGGAATGGGTGTTAGTTAATGGTCCTGGGCTCCATTTGACTGGTGTGTTATTCCTCTGTTTAAAAGACAGTAACAGGGGTGCCTGGGTGGCTCAGTCAGTTAAGCATCTGACTTCGGCTCAGGTCATGATCTCACAGTTTGTGGGTTCGAGCCCCACGTCGGGCTCTGTGCTGACAGCTAGCTCAGAGCCTGGAGCCTGTTTCAGATTCTTTATCTCCCTCTCTCTCTGACCGCCCCCTGCTCATGCTGTCTGTCTCTCTCAAAAATAAAGAAAACATTTAAAAAAATAAAAAAATAAAATAGAAGACAGTAACAAAAGACACCTGGGTGGCTCAGAAGGTTAAGGGTTCAAGTCTTAATTTTGCTTAATTTTGTCTTAGGTCATGACCTCATGTTTCCTGGATTCCAGCCCTGCATCAGGGTTTGAGCCCTGCTTTGGGTTCTGTGCTGACAGTGCGGAGTCTGCTTAGGATTCTCTCTCTCTCTCTCTCTCTCTCTCTCTCTCTCTCTCTCTCTCTCTCTCT
>NW_027530640.1:15645321-15693856 GCF_008692635.1 Crocuta crocuta
CCTCTCACACATACTCCCTCATTTTCTTTCTCTCTCTCAAAATAAATAAATAAACTTTAAAAATAAAATCAAATTAAAGGCAGTAACAGAGCTTCTCTGACAATGACCCTGCTTTTCCCAATAAAAGCTCTGTGATTCCTGCATAAGGAGTCACTTAGAGCAGCTTAGTGGTCTTCTTGAGGTCAAAAGTCCATGCCCCACCCCCCTCTGGCAGCCACTCACATTAACGAGATGTGGCCGGCCTGCGATGAAAGCCTGCATGCTGAATGCAAGTCAAGATAGCAGAGGGGAACTTGAGAATAAAGCAGAGTTTGAACCCAATTATGTAAACAGTTCTTTCAGTTTCCTTGATCTTTGTGGAAAAAAAGGTTTTTTTCATCCTGCCTCTTTCAGTTCAAGTTCAGAGTCTCACAGTTTCCTGGGCTCCTTTTGAGGTCTGCCATAATTTAAATGAACAAACGGAAAAGAAGTAGAGTTTCTTCTGGATTGCAGCAGAAAGCAGCAGAAAGCATTTAGCACACCACTTGGTGAATTTGCTGTGTCAGTGGTTGGGGATCAGATCCTACCCACAGTGAGAGTAGGTGTGCGTGTGTGTGCGAACTCACACTGAATCACTTTCTACACTTGCGTTAAATTTTGCATTTCTTCTCCTCCCAAGTTTTGTTCATTTTTTTATTCTTCACTTTGGAAAATGACTGTAGAGCAGTTTTGCCCACTTGAGACCTTACTTTTTTTTATGTCAAATACAAGATGGTAAATGACGTCTAAAATGCGCTGGGGTTTTTTTCTTTTTCAGTCATTATTTTTCACAATGATTTGTTAAGACAGCACATTTTTCTCTTGATTTATACAATCCCAGGTAAATGCAGTCTCTCAGCACAGTCATTATGGTGTTTCAATAGGTGGGCAACAAATGTGTTTTAACCTGAATGTCTTTCTTAATATTTGAGCTTCTGGTTTTATGATTCTCTCAGGTAATTAGTTGGCTTTGTTGAGTAAGAATGCCTCTGACTGAATTAAAAGATAAGTATTAATACAAGATGGAATGGTTAGAAATGAATAAGGAGTTGAAATCGTAATGAATTGTGAAATTTATTTTCAATATGCGTACAGGATTTGTTCTAAGAATCTACATTCAAGGAGATTTGAAAAAAAAGATTCTAATATCATAATAATTATACTTCTATATATTGTCTCTTTCTTTCCAAGCACTAAAAGTGCTTCAGAAACACCATAGCTGAACCAATAGAAGGAAGAGTGTGGGTTGCGTTAAATGCCTGACTTGAAAAGAAAAAGGTTAATAGGTTACAGTAATGGGGAAACTAGAACAGGAATAATGTGGAGGAAAGAGGGTGAACTGCTATTCTATCCTAACAAGGGTAAAGAGAAAACAACTATCTGTGTCACTTATAAGGTCCTTATTAAACCTGTTTCGTGTACCTACTATGTGTGTATCTCTGTGCTAGATGCAGTGGAGGCAAAAAAATCTGAATCTTGTTTGGTCTGTGGTCTCAAGGGAGATGAGGTTCTCACAGTGAGACCAGAAGGGTTCTCAGACATACCAGATCATAGCTGAGGGGTGTGACTGGGATCTGTGAGGAAAGTTCCGTGGGAGGTCTGAATGTGGAATTACCCAGCTCCCACGCTCCGCGTTGTAACTGCTGCATCACGATGCCAACTTACCCCAGTAATCAAGCCTGTGTTAGAGAGCCCACCCTGCAGCATCGGATCTGGGAGAGCAGATGGAGGCTCCTGAGTGTGCACTGGCCGTCCCTCCAGCCCTTCATTACTTCCTTCACCCACTTAGTGAACTCTTGCCGGGCAAGGTGAGAAGTCATGTGGTGGGTCCTGCACCAAACAGGAGCTGGGCCAGGAGCTGAGAACAGAAGATGAGGCAGAGACAGTGGTGGTGGTTACATTCTGGTGAGGAAGTGGATATTTAGCAATCACCATACACCTCATTAATTGTACTTGTAATAAGAGCTTCAAAGAGCTACAGATTGTTAGGGGGGAACCACATCTGATCTGGAAGAATCAGGGAAGTTATTAATGGAAATGAAAGTGGCAAAACTGAGGGCCATTGGGCTGGCCAGTGAGTGTTGGGGTGCAGAAGAGAAAGGCACTCTGTATAGAGAGAACAGGCCGTGAACACCCTGAGGGGCTGTAGAACCTCCGTGTTTGGCAGCGTGCCTGCCGCATGTGGGTGAGGTGGACATGAAGCTTGCTAGGTGGTAGGCTTCAGATGAGGAAGGGTCTGCAGGGTACTTGTGGGAGTCTGAGTTTGATCCTTAGAGTAATGGGGGGCTCTAAGGGGTGCTCAGCAGGGAAATGACCTGATGGTGTTTACATTTTAAATGCTCTCTTGGGCTGCAGTATGGAGAAGAGATTGAAGGGGCCAGGCTCCGGGAGGGAGTAGGACAGAAGATGCCATAGAATACAGACTTAAGACACTTAAGTGTCTGACTCTTGATACCAGCTCAGGTCATGATGTCACGGTTCATGGGTTTGAGCCCCATGTCAGGCTCTGTGCTGACAGTGCAGCACCTGTTTCAGATTCTCTCTCTCTCTCTCTCTTTCTGCCCTTCGCCTCTCATGCTACCTCTCTCTCTTGCTCTCTGTCTCTCAAAATAAAAACAAAAAAAAAATTTTTTTAAAGTACAGACTTAAGAGAAGTTTAAAATATGAGCCTGCAGGCAGCACTGAGCACTGCCTTCCCCTCCATTCTCCCCCTTTTGAACACAGTTCCTGTGCTGCCCTCAGGAACCAATGGCCCTAGGGAGGCAGACACGGGAAACACCAGTTGTGCAGTGTTCACTCCACAAAGAGGTTCAACTCCCGGGAGCAGTGTCAGAGAGGTAGGGGCTGGGGTTAAGGTTACCCATGTTTCCACATACTGCATGACCCAGCCATTAAGCAGACCTCTTCACAGATATCCTGAGCAGAGAGACGACAGTAAGTTTACTCATTACATAGCATGATTAGTGTCCATGACGTTCTTAGGTGTGGGTGCATTTGATGGTGGTTTGATGTATCACACAGAATTTGAGAGTGTTATATAAAGCCAGCATGTTGTACATTCCCAGACTGATCTATCACAAAGAGAGGCAGGAAAGATAAGTTCCACTTTGCAGGTTATCAGACAGAGTAGAAAATCATGTGGTCTTTATCAATCTAACCAACCAGAGAACTGCTCAGACCAAGTCTACAGTTCAAGTTCAGTGTAGTTCCTAATTTGGTTTCAAGTGAACTTACCATTTGGATGGTCAAGTTCATCAATTTGAGTAGCTGTTTTGATGATATATGGATACCAGTTCTCAAACACTTCTAATGGGTCATGGGTTTTTCTTTGTTTAAACTGCCAAAGACACAATTCAAAATGGTATGGAATAGGAGGCGAATAGCCTGGTAAATGATTAATTGACTGGTTTGGTGACCTGTGAATGTGCCTTTAGATCATGGAATTGCATTCCATACTCTATAACTAAGGAGATTTGGGAATATTGGGAGTACAGGAGATAATAGAAATAATAGCTGCTGTGTATTGAGTACAGACATTGTGCTATCTACTTCACCAGGACCAACTTATTAAACCTTTAGATAAAACTTATAATGTATATGCTTTTATGACACTAATTTTATCAAGACAAAATGAGGCTTAGAAAGAACAATTAATTTGTTCAAAATCACAGCTAATAATTGACAAGATCACCATTTGGTTTCAGCTAAGTCCAGAGTCTGCATCTAAACCACTACCTCTGCCCCGTGCTTCTGTGAAAGGTCAAATGAAATCTCACAAATCATTTCTTTCTGCCATCATCAGAAATTTTCCTCATCAGAAAAAGGGGGCCAATTGTAGTAAACAACTGATTTTATTTATTTATTTATCTATTGCTTTTTATTATTACCAGTGAATTTCTTATGTACTAATTTGTTTTTGGGTTATTTCTTGTTTTTCATTTTGTTTTTTTGTTTTTTGTTTTTTGGGTTTTTTTTAGTTTGTACATCTGTCTAGGTTAACTGAAAGTTTTTAAATATGCTTGGCTTAAGTTGGGACCAAACTGTTCTTTTTTTAAGGGTTTTTTTTTTAATGTTTATTTATTTTTGAGAGAGAAAAACAGAGCACAAGTGGGGGAGCAGCAGAGAGAGAAGGAGGCACAGAATGTGAAGCAAGATCTAGGCTCTGAGCTGTCAACACAGAGCATGACGCAGGCCTTGAACTCACTGACTACAAAATCATGACCTGAGTCAAAGTTGGCTGCTTGATGGACTGAGCCACCCAGATGCCCCAGGACCAAACTGTTCTTATAGCCATTATTTATTCTGCATTATGAGAGAAACAGAAGAAAGCTTAGGGATAGCCTTAACCAAACACAGAGCCTTTGACAACCATTAACATGTGTCATTGTCCTACTAGTTGAAGAAATGGGGAGAATTTAGGAATCCTGTAGAAATATGTCAGTTTAGATGATGATCTGAAAAGCTCAAATTTCCACTAATATTTTTTAATACAGTAAAACCCTGTATTGCTGAGTACTTCTTCTGCCAGTGTTCTACAAGATCAGCAAACATTTCTAATAAATTTCAACTCGATAAAGGAGCGATATCTTGCAAAATGAGTGGTAGGTGATGCCAAATGTCACATGATCACAACTGAGCCAATGGTTCTTTAAAGTTACTTTGATATACAAATGCTTTGGATGACAAGCTTGTTTCTGGAACGAATTACGCTCACAACCAAGGTTTTACTATATGTTATTATTTTACCCAAAATGTTTCTGTTATGCCTGATAAAAACCTGACAGGAGGAAAAGAAAGAGGAAGTGGATTAACAGGGTCCCTGGACACAAGTGAGAGGGAAGATGAGGAAGGAGGCATTGCCATGTTGGAAAAAGCAATGAGTTTGGAGGTAATTTAGGCCCCAGAACAACTCTCACTCCAGCTACTTAAGAACTTTGACCTTGGGCAAGTTTCTTACACTCTCCGAGCTTTAATTTTCTCATGCATAAAATGAGAAAACAGGACTCATGCGAAGACTTACTATTATCACTATTTGGTGATATTTTATACTGTGCCAGTCATTACTTACATCAATCAAAAAGATTACATAAAACAAAAAGAAAATCTATAAAGCTCCATTGTACCCATTTCATAGATGGGTGAACTGAGGCTATAGATAGGTGAGCTGTTATTTGTATAAAGTCATGGAGCTATTGAGGAAAGGAGCTGTAGTTCCCCAGCATCTCCTCTGAATGCCCAGGCCAGGCTCCTCCACATTGTGTGATGTCACAGTGAGAGCTACCATCTACCAAACACGTCGTATGAGGTCTGTGCTGAACACTCTGTGCACATTATTACCTGAAATAACAGTTTGATGAGATGGGCAATAGCATCCCCATTTCACCCATCAATCAGTTTTGAAGCTAGGAAACTTAAGTCATTTACCCAAGGTCACCATGGTAGGTGATGGGCCTGAGCTCTGAGTCCAGATCAGTGTGATTACAGACCTGTGCCATTCTGTCTTCCATAGGGGCGGGTCAGAGTTGCCATATCATAGGCAGTGTTGGTCATTGTTACTGAAATTCTTTTAGTTATCTCACCAACCTTCAACTCCACAAAGTGGCTTGGGAGTATGTAGTCCCAGAACTGTCAGGGCAAGGAAACCCTTCTGGCTCTTCTAAACTGGAGGAAGTAGGCTTCATCTTGTCCTCTCTAAACCCAAAGATTTTCCTTTCATAATTATTAATGGTAGCCCAGCCTTAGCTGATTAGAATATCTGGTTATAAAGGAGCATACAATGCTGAAAAATCTGGCCAACATCTAGTGCTCAGAAAGCATGGAATGAGTGTCAGTCATTTGTAAATTGTATGATGCTAGGACCGGACCTCTTGGTGAAACCCAAAGGGAAGGCCTGCAGATTTGGGCCTTGCCTTAAAGAAATTTGCATGCAATATAATAATCCTCTGCTTAGGCCTTCTCCCACTGCCTACAATGGTGTTAGAAAAACATTGTTTTCAATAGGATTGGTGTGCTACAGGCTCATGTGTGACTGCTGCAGGAGGTATTTTGGTATCTGACTTTTATATCATAAAGATGATCTGATCTGCTGGCCCATTTCAGTGGGCCTTATGGGTGCCCAGAGCTTTAGGAAAGAAAAACTCCACACTGTGTTTTATATAAGGAAAATTGTCTTTACCAGGAACTAGGAAGTGGAAAATGTGTTGGGCTTGGAGAGCAGAGACTTGGGTCTTGGTCCCAATCTGTCTCTATACAGCTGTGGGGCCTGAGACAAATCATTGCCCCTCTTTGGGCCTCAGTTTTGCCAATGGCAAAATGAAGTGATGACCCTTATGACTTCTAAACTGATTTCAAAACTAGTAAAAAAATTTGAATGTGCTCTTTTCTTCTGTGAAGAGGTTTTTTCTGCCACTCATGTGAGGTTTGAGCCTTGCAGGGAGTTAACAGGGAAAATCTGCACAGAGCCTGAATCTCCTAGTTTTACCCTCCCGCCCAAGGGTACCATCAGTTACTGTCAGCATCACTACTGATGTGAGTATGACTTCCCTGAAGCTCTTGGTCACATAGACAGCCTGCTTTAAAAGCAAAGTATATTTATCTAAATTCAAGTTTATCAGAAATGATGTTTATCCTCATTTTTTAATGCTTATTTATTTTTGAGAAAGACAGATAGACAGAGCGTGAGCAGGGGAGGATCACAGAGAGAGGGAGGCCCAGAATCTGGGCTTTCAGCATAGAGCTAGGCAGGGGCTCAAACTCACGAACCATGAGATCATGACCTGAGCTGAAATCAAGAGTCCAACGTTCAACCAACTGAGCTACTCAGGCACCTCTGTTTATCCTCATTTTTACAATGTAAGAGTCATTGCTCTATTGTTACAAGCAGCAACCACAAATAAAAGGTGACTCTAAGAAAAGAATTGAACTAGGAATGAGAAAGGTAAAATAACAGAAGTTATTCTGTATTATCTCTTAAATAAAACTGATATTTTAGAGGTTATATAACACAAGGTAATTTAAAATATGACTATGAAAGAATGGGGAGTGAGTATGTGTTAAATCAAAAGGAGACTAAGTTCTTTGACATACCTTAGTTCATAATAATTGAGTTTTGAGTGAATAAAACAAAAGGCATTCAACAATTCAAAAACAAATGTTAAAAATGGTGTCTTGTCACTGAGACACTGTTTCATAACTCAGAAGAATTAGAAACACTTGGTCTAATTCAAATTATTTCCTAAAATGATATGCTGATTATTAATACCTAACAGGTGGCAGTTCACGGTTGGTCAGGCTCTTTGATCATGCCGTTATATCTAGAATTCCTTCCATGCAGTATTTCCCATGCTTTAATTATGCCTCAAAGACCTAATCTGCAGAGGGAACATAATCTGCAGAGAGAACAGATTCTCAATGCAAAGACTTGTTTTATTCCCCTTCTTGCCCAGCACTTGTTTCCAGGTTTTGAAAATGCGTCATTTCAGCACAGACTGTGTCTGTAGGCACTACATGAGTGGACTTTGATCTGGCCAGCCCATTTAATTGAGAGCATCTTAACAGTCACTGGGGATCACAGGCTTTGATAGATTCAGTAATGGATGGATTGGTTATTTGATGTTAAAGTTAGTTCACATTTCCCTGGATGAGAACAGACCATCAGTTCAACTGACTGAGACACATTTAGCAGATCCTGGTGGGTGAACTGCATCTGATTCTGCCAATGTTATAAATGATTGGTAGAGAAGAATCAAAATGCTGTTTAAAAAGTCTATAGACATTGTATTGCAAGATGTCATGAAAACTACTGAAGTCAGAATATATTAAAAAGTTATTTGGAGCTTCTAAAGAGGTTAAAAGTACTATTGAAATTAAGTAAGATACACCACAGGAAAAAATAAAAACTTATAAGCTTGTGGGTGAGAATCACTAGCAAAAAGATTACTGTTTGAAAAAGCTAAGATTCACTAGTATAAGTACTTCTGTTTGGGAAATATAAGAAGGACTGAATTAAAAATAAGTGGTCGATGCACCAGAATGGAAAATAGAGAAGTACAGAAGAGTCTGTTGATGAGATCAATAAAAGAGAATCAAATTACCATAGTAGAAATCCTTTTCACACTTGTCAGCCTTTAATTGCTGGTCACACTCAAATGAGGCATTTGCGGCTGCTTTTATATTGGGAGTCTGTGTCCTCTCTGAAGATTACTCTTTGAGGCATAGTTGGACATGGTAATTGATGGATGGAAACAACTTTATATCCAATAACCTGTGTGTGTGTGTGTGTGTGTGTGTGTGTGTGTGTGTGTGTGTGTGCGAGCGCACACACACAGTCTCAGAGAGTGGGTTCTACAGGTTGAGAGAGTATGTTAACATAGCAATTCCTAAAACCTAGATACAAAGGGAGAAGGTTAACATTTTTAAAAAATGTTTTGACCTGATCACCTTATTTCATTACAACCATGGGCATGCAATCAACAGATAGTAGACAAATCTATCCTGAATCACATACCAATGCAGAGATGTCTTCATCATTTTAGTTGAAAAGATTATTCATCATTTAGATTAAAAACCTCACTTTCCTGTGGCTGGAGATACACTTGAATGCAATTATTTTCATAGGAATTTTGCAAGGTGGATTTAATTTCTTCTTTAAGCAACTTCTGAAGAAACTTATAAGTCATATGTGGTTCACTATTTATTCCCCAAGCATTTGTTTTAATCATGCATAATCTATGGTTACATCCATCATGAGAAGTTAATGGAAGAATTAAGACCAGTGAGACCACATGAGAAAGAGCAGAATGTCCACTGCTTTTCGTAAATATGTATGGAGCACCCAGCTATGCATGAGGACTGCTTTAATGCTAATAGTGATGTGAAGATAACTTGGCTAATAATGCCACTCTGCTCTGCTGTTCAATCATATCTGGAAAAATATGTATAGTTTTATGTTTCTTGCCTTACATGTTTAACCTGGGGATAAGGAATATGTTATATGGGGGAAATGAAAAGAGATTAGTGACAATAAGCCTGAAATATAAGAGGCTTGATGAAAATAAGGTAGTGTGAGGTCAGGGACCACTTCCATTTTACCGTCACAAACTCCTTGCATTCTGGCATAAAATACACATTCAATAATTATCTTTGGATGGGGTTTCAAGGGGGAAATCAAGTTAGGGAGGGATTACATATGTTTTCTGCAACTCAAACAAGCAGAGATAGAAGTAAAGGTTGAAGTCATTTAGCCATAAATTCGATCTTAATATAAGTAGAATTTTCCAACACTGGCCCAGAAGAGTGAAAGCTGCTTATATATGGTGAGCTTATTAAAAGTAGAAATAAATGTTCAACTAAATGTTGGATAATCATGTAGAGGTAATTTCTGCTTTGGATGGAAGATTTAACTAAATAACTGCCAATATTCTATAATAGCACTATTAAGTTACTTGACAAGTTTTATATCAATTATCTTGATGGCTTGAAAGAAAACAAATCTGTACATTTGTTTCAACTTATCTTTAATATACCTATGAGAATAAAGCCTCATCACCTTCATAAGGAACCATGACTTGGACACTTGGCTCATGTTTCAACTTGTTTTCATTCTTTTTTTATGAGATTAATTTCATTTATTTTTTTTTCATTTCATTTTTTAAAAAAAATTAAATCCAAGTTAGTTAACATATAGGGTAATAATGATTTCAGTAATAGAATTTAGTGATTCATCACTTACAGGGCTCATCCCAACAAGTGTCCTTCTTAGTGCCATTGCCCATTTAGCCCATCCCCTTACCCAACACCCACCAGCAACTCTCAGTTTTTCTCTGTACTAAGTCTCTAATTCTCTGTCTTCCTCTGTTTTTATACTATTTTTGCTTCTCTTCCCTTATGTTCATCTGTTTTGTGTCTTCATTTCCACATAGAAGTGAAATCATGATATTTGTCTTTCTCTAACTTATTTTGCTTATCATAATACTCTCTGGTTCTATCCACATTGTTGCAAAAGGCAAGATTTCACTCTTTTTGATGACCAAGTAATATTCCTGTGTGTGTGTGTGTGTGTGTGTGTGTGTAAACTACATCTTCTTTACCCATTTATCAGTCGGTGGACATTTGGGCTCTTTCCATAATTTGGCTAGTGTTGATAGCACTGGTATAAACATTGGGGTACATGTTCCTCTTCAAAACAGCACTCCTGTATCCTTTGGATAAATACCTAGTAGTACAATTGCAAGGTTGTAGGGTAGTTCTAGTTTTAATTTTTTAAGGACCCTCCACACTGTTTTCCAGAGTGGCTGCACCAGGTTGGGTGTTGAGTTTGATAAGTTCTTTATAGATTTTGGATACTAATCCTTTATCTGATATGTCATTTGTAAATACTTTTCCCGTTCCATTGGTTGCCTTTTAGTTTTGCTGATTGTTTCCTTTCCTGTGCAGAAGCTTTTTATCTTGATAGAATCCTAATAGTTCATTGCTTTTGTTTCCCTTGCCTCCAGAGACATATTGAGTTAAGAAACTGGTGTGGCCAAGGTCAAAGAGGTTTTTGCTTGCTTTCTCTTCTAGGATTTTGATGGCTTCCTGTCTTACATTTAGGTCTTTCAACCGTTTTGAGTTTATTTTTGTGTATGGTGTAAGAAAGTGGTCCATGTTCATTCTTCTGCATGTTGCTGTCCAGTTTTCCCAACACCATGTTCTGAAGAGACTGTCTTTTTCCCACTGCACAGATGTCAAAGATTAGTTGTTTTGTCAATGATTGGTTGGCCATACATGTGTGGGTCCATTTCTGGGTTCTTCATTCTGTTCCATTGATCTGTGTGTCTGTTTTTGTGCCAGTACCACACTGTCTTGATGATTACAGCTTTGTAATACAGCTTGAAATCCAGAATTGTGATGGCTCCAGGCTTGTTTTTTGTTTTTTGTTTGTTTGTTTGTTTTTTTTCAGGATTGCTTTGGCTATTTGGGATCGTTTGTGGTGGCACACAAATTTTAGGATTGTTTGTTCTAGCTTTGAGAAGAATGCCGGTGCAATTTTGATTGGGATTGCATTGAATGTGTAAATTGCTTTGGGTAGTACTGACATTTTAACAATATTTGTTCTTCCAATCCATTAGCATGGAATGTTTTTCCATTTTTGTGTGTGTGTCTTCAAGTTCTTTCATAAACTTTCTATACTTTTCAGAGCATAAATTTTTCACCTCTTTGGTTAGGTTTATTCCAAGGAATTGTATGGTTTTTAATGGAATTGTAAGGGATCAATTCCTTGATTTATCTTTCTGTTGCTTCATTATTGGTGTATAGAAGTAAAACTGATTTCTGTACATTGATTTTATATCCTGAGACTGCTGAATTCTTGGATCAGTTCTAGCAGTTTTTGGTGAGGTCTTTTGGATTTCCCACATAGAGTATTATGTTGTATGCAAAGAGTGAAAGTTTGACTTTCTCCTTGATGATTTGGATGCCTTTTATTTCTTTGTGTTGTCTGATTGCTGAGGCTAGGACTTGCAACACTGTGTTGAATAACAGTGGTGAGAGTGGACATCCTTTTTGTGTTCCTGACCTTAGGGGGAAAGCTCTCAGTTTTTTTTCTTTGAAGATGATATTAGTGGTGGGTCTTTCATATATGGCTTTATGATCTTGAGTTATGATCCTTCTATCCTTACTTTCTTTAGAGTTTTTATCAAGAAACAATTCTGTATTTTGTCTAATTCTTTCTCTGCATCTATTGAGAGGATGTGATGCATCACATTGATTGATTTGCAGATGTTGAACTAGCCTTGCATCCCAGGAATAAATCCCCCTTTATCATGGTGAATAATTTCTTTAATGTATTGTTGGATCCAACTTACTGGTATCTTGTTGAGAATTTTTGCATTCATGTTCAACAGGGAAATTGGTCTGTAGTTCTCTTTCTTACTGGGGTCTTTGTCTGGTTTTGGTATCAAGGTAATGTTGGCCTTGTATAATGAATTTGAAAGGTTTCCTTCCATTTCTGATCCTTGGAACATCCTCAAAAGAATCGATGCTATATTTGGTAGAATTCTCCTGGAAAGCCATCTTGTTTGTTGGGAGATTTTTTTTATTAGGATTCAATTTCTTTACTGGTTATGGGTCTGTTCAAATTTACTATTTCTTCCTGTTTCAGTTTTGGCAGTTTATATGTTTCTAGGAATGTGTCCATTTCTTCCAAATTGCCCAACTTATTGGTGTATAATTGCTCATCATATTCTCTTATTATTGTTTGTACTTCTACAGTGTTAGTGTAAACTCTCCTCTTTCATTCATGATTTTTATTTATTTGGGTCCTTTCCTTTTTCTTTGCGATCAGTCTGACTAGGGGTTTATCAATTTTGTTAATTCTTTCAAAGAACCATCAGCTGTTTTTCATTCTTCATGGTGACAGTGGTTCTTAGACAAATTCACAACAGAAATCCAGCCTGTACTCCCAGCCATAAACACATGGCATTAGAATGTCTATGCCACATGGGTAGAAGCATCCTTTAAAACTTAGCTACTGCAGAGAGTCAACTCTTCCCAAAATATAATTCCCTTTTCAATTTTACCCTCTTTCTGATTTTCCACTGCCACCCTGTGCGGTTCAGAAAGCAAGCAAAGCCATGGTGCTTCGCTGTAATGCTAAGCCAATAGCACAGTGCCCTGTGCTGCTCTCCCAGCCCCTTCTGGAGCAGTAAGAAAGGTTCAGAAATTCCACAAGTCGACCAAGTTGCAATTGCCAACTGGACCACAGAGCTGTGGGTGCAAAACGAGGACTGGCCAGTTAGCCAAATTCCACTGTCCCAAATCTAGTTGGTTAAGATCAGGCAGAATCGACCTTATTTTCATGACAGAGAAAAAAAGGAAAACCAGATTTGTTCACCACATTTTCAACCCACAGAAATTAAATGCCTGTGAGAAAGTTACAAGGACTAAAAAATCTTCTCAAAATTGTTTGCTACTTTTGTATCATTAAAAAATTTGAACTAGTGACTTTAATATTTTATTCCATTATATTGACTTTAATACCATTAAACATTAGGAGTTATCAGTTATATGCTTGACTTTTTTTAAATTTGATTTAAACATACAGGGACACATACTGGGTTAATTAATATGTAGGTTAAAACTCTCTCTTCGTTTAAAATATTTGAAAGGGTCTAACCTCTGACACTACAGAGTGAAAATAAGAAGAGTAACAACAACCACAAAAATACCAGCAATTATCATAAGTTAATGTGCTTAGCTCCCTCAACAAGATCAATTTTGTCCTTATTTCTATTATCAAAATAACAACACTGGGGCATTGAGAAGGTAAGCATATGGCGTGAGATCACTCAGCCACTAACTGGTATACATGGCATTTGAACAAACAGCACCTGACTCCGGAGTACTTGCCTTTACCCACTACCATTTCCCTCCTGCCTGTAGTCAGAGAGTGAAAGTACCTAGAGCATATTTATCATAGCACTGGAAATAATGAAACAGGGACCAGAGAAAGGGTCTGATTACAAAACACCCAATGACAGAGCAGTCTCAACCTTCTCTTGGCATTAGTGACCGAGTCTACTAAGGCAGTGGGCTAAATGACGCCAAGTCTCCAGTCATGTGGGAGCAAGGATGGGTGGATCCTTCCTGTTGTCTCTGACTTCCTACTCACCGAGAGTGGAAATCTTCCATGCAGCTTACTGTCTGCAATCATTAACATGACTTCGCTATTCTGCATCTTCATCACCATAATTTTACTGCTCCAGAAGACTCTTGCCCAGGAAGAAGAGTTGCAACCAACCTTGTTGTTCATTCAATTCATGAAAGACTCATGAATTATTGAACAGGAAGCCTCAAATAACAGTTTGTATCCCAAGATTCTGAAGCCATTGCCTCAAAGTCCTCACTTTGCTATTTCTATGAATCCCAAATTATTTTGTCATGATGTTTACCCAATCCTAGCTAGACTCCATGCATGGAAAGGCCTACCTTAAGCCAGTCCTCAAATCTCAATCATCATCTCAACTTCATCCTCCTCTCTCTGAAATGCTGTTACAGTTCTGTTGAGGGATATTCTCTTCAGCACACCAAGCACTGAACTTGGCTCTGCCAACATATGGTATTTTGTATATTTTGTGGGGCCAGCATTTAACATCTCTCAAGGGAAAGTCAGTCACTTCTTCCATGCAGGTTTCTCTGACATCCCTTCCCCACTCCAAAAGAAAATAGAAGTAGTTAGGACTTGGTCACATGCTAATTATTCAAAACTCTTGGACATTGTTAGAATATTTATTATTTATCTCGTCATTGCCTAAGCTAACACAAAATATTATCAGCATGTAAGTATTAAAGCATTCATGGTGTCAATTCAGTGTGATGTTAAATGTTTGGTCTTTATTTAAAATTTCCGAACGTCGCACTCCCACCACTCCGAGCCCTCGGTCCCAGCGCACCGACCCCACATTACTTGTGCCAGGACAGACCCTCGCCCACGAACCGTGATCACGTGCTGGGGATACAGCAGTGAACGCCACCAAAGTACAGCTGGAGCTCTGTTGTACTGGAAGAGACAGACCATAAAAAATAAATTTAAAGAAAAAACATTTAAAAAATTGGAAAGGAGGCAAGATGGCGGAGAAGTACGGAGCTCTCTACATTTCACTTGCCCACATCTCTCAAACAGAGAAGGCCTGTAAGCCAAACTCCTTACAGAATCCAGGAGTTTGGGAGGAAAAGGAGACAGAATCTGCTGAGAAAACAACCTTATAGCATGAGTGCGAACTGGGGAAGATAAAAACAGACTGGGACCTGGAGACACAGAGGGAGGGGAGGGAACCCCCTTTGCAGGGAGCCTTGGTGAGTCGAGGGGAAAACAAAGAGTGGCTGAAAATGCTCAAGGAACTGTTCCTGTCCTGGGAGAAGAGAAAAACCTAGGCTTGGGACACAGAGTGATCTGGTTTCCAGCTGCACACTGACCTTGAGCTGGACGCCCCGGACCCAGGCGATGCCAGGAGAAACTACTCTTCTGCTCGCCAGCTCGACCGGGAGGGGAAGCAGCGTGCCTGAAGCCACTCTGCCACATGCCTGAAGCCACTCCGCCACTCTTCTAGCTTGGCTGGATTCCCAGTGGGGAGGCCACAGGCTTGAAACTGCTTGGAGGGACTTGGCCTGTAAGTTTATCTCGGGTGGTATCAATGGGGCATATGGACTAAGATCTGGAAACTCGTTTCCAACTGTGGCTTGGGACATAAAGCATGGCCCACCTTGGCTATGCCCATGGCACAGAGAGATCGGACTCAAAACAGTGAGTTGCAATGCTTAGTTTGAGAAGGGACTGGGGCGCCGCCATTTTTCTCCCCATAACCACCAAGGCGGGACCTCAGGGAGCGGCTGGCTGGATGCAGTGGAGGCTAAGACTGCCTACACCAAACCACGCCCATCCCCGCTAGACAGCTGCTTTTTTTTCTTTTTTTTTTTTACTGGAGCCAGGGGCAAGACCAACACGGATGCATTGCCATGATTAATTTATATCAATTCTTTCTATTCAGATATATATTCCCTTGTCTCATTCATATCCCTCCCCTCTGCTGGACTGGGCACTCTGGACACTGGTTTGCTTAAACTATCACATTTAATCCACTCTCTAGATGTATATTCTACACCTCCACTGCTCCCTTTCTATCTCTCTCTGGAGTAATCAGACTACATAGTTTCTCTGAGTAACATTATCTTCGTTTCTTTCTTCTTGCCTCTTACCATATTTTCCTCTTTCTCTCTCTGAATTAAGCCTCTTAGTCTCTCTGTCTGGTCATCATCTAATTTCGCTTCCTCCCTGCCCTGTCATTTCTTTCTTTGTATATGCTCTTCCATCAGCATTGCATACACCCTGCTCTTTATTTGTAGCTGGGAATTCTGGTTTTATGCTTTTAGACTGTCCTTTGTCTTTTTGGGGTTTTTTTCTTTTCTTTTCTTTTCTTCTTTTTTATTTTTATTTTTATTATTTGTTTTTCCTCTTTCCTCTTTTTGTTTCTTTTTCCCTTCTTTTTCTTTTTCCCCTTTCAGTTTGCATGTTTGTTGGATTTGTCTGTGCATTTGTGTGCCTTTGTTCCCTGTGTGTTTGTCTGTTTGTTTTCAAGGCTACCTCAAGAAACAAGCCAAAGTACACATAGTAGAGAGTCGCAAATATCACTAGGAGTAGGGAAATAAAATAACCAAAGTCTCAACAAGTGAGACCAAGAGACACCATTCAAAAAACACCTCCTGAAAGGACAGGCCCTGGACAGTCAAAGAGCCTTCTTTAATACAGCAGTACTCTCAGGTGCAGAGTGCCTAACAAGCTTTTAAAACTAACAAGAGACAGAAAGCTAGCCAAAATGATGAAATGGAAGACTCTTCAAAGAAATTCCAGGAAGAAATGACAGCTAAAGAACTGCTCAAAACAGATATAAGCAACATAACTGAACAAGAATTTAGAATAATAGTCATAAAATTAATTGCTGGGCTTGAAAAAAGCATGGAAGACATCAGAGAAACTACTGCTACAAAGACTAAGGAGCTTAAAAATAGTTGTGATGAATTAAAAAATGCTACAAATGAGGTGCACAATAAAATGGAGGCATCCAATGCACGGATTGAAGAGGCAGGGAGGAGAATAGGTGAGTTAGAAGACACAATTATAGAAAAAGAGGAAGCCAAGAAAAAGAGAGATAAACTGATACAGGAACACGAAAGGAGAGTTCGAGAACTGAATGCTAAAATCAAATGGAACAATATCCATATCATAGGAATGCCAGAAGAGGAAGAGAGAGGAAAAGGCAGAGAAGGAGTCCTTGAACAAATTATAGCTGAGAACTTTCCCAATCTGGGGAAGGAAACAGACACTGAAATGCAAGAGGCACAGAGAACTCCCCTCAGATGTAACTTGAATTGATCTTCTGCATGACATATCATAGTGAAGCTGGCAAAATATAAGGACAAGGAGAGAATTCTGAAAGCAGCTAGGGATAAAAGGGTCCTAACATACAAAAGGAAACCTATCAGAGTGGTTACAGAACTATCTACTGAAACTTTGCAGGCCAGAAAGGAATGGCAGGAAATCTTCAATGTGATGAACAGAAAAAATATGCAGCCAAGAATCCTGTGTCCAGCAAGTCTGTCATTCAGAATAGAAGGAGAAATAAGTCTTCACAAATAAACAAAAAGTGAAAGAATTCGTCACCACTAAACCAGCCCTATAAGAAAGCCTGAGGGTGATGCTATGAGGGAAATGATGCAAGGAACGCAAGGTACTAGAGACACCACCACAAACATGAATCCTACAGAGAACACAATGACTATAAACCTATATTGTTTAATAATAATACTAAGTGTAAGTGGACTAAATGGTCCAATCAAAAGACACAGGGTAGCAGAATGGATAGAAAAACAAAATCCATCTATTTGCTGTCTACAAGAAACTCATTTTAGACCTGAGGACACCTTCAGATTGAAAGTAAGGAGATGGAAAAATATCTATTATTCTACTGGAAGTCAAAAGAAAGCTGGAGTAGTTATACTTATATCAGACAAACTGGACTTTAAAGTAAAGGTAGTAACAAGGGATGAAGAAGGGCATTATATAATAATTACAGGGTCGATAGAGCTAACAATTATAAATGTCCACACACCAAATATGGAAGCACCCAAATACATAAAACAATTAATCACAAACAGAAACAATCTTATGAATAAAAATGTGCTAAGAGCAGGGGACTTTAACACTCCACTTACAGCAATGGATAGATCAACTAGACAGAAAATCACTCAAGAAACAATGGACTTGAATGACACATTGGATCAGATGGATTGGACAGATATATTTGGAACTCTACATCCTGAAGCCATGGAATTCACTTTCTTCTCAAGTGCTCATGGCACATTCTCCAACATAGATCACATACTGGGACATAAAGCAGCCCTCAATAAACATAAAAGAATGGAGATCATACCATGCACACCTTCAGATCACAATGCTATGAAACTTGAAATCAACCACAGGAAGAAATCTGGTAAACCTCCAAAAACATGGAGGTTAAAGAACACCCTAGTAAAGAACGAATGAGCCAATCAGGCAATTAGAGAAGAAATTAAAAAATATATGGAAACAAATGAAAATGAAAATACAACAATTCAGACTCTATGGGATGTGGCAAAGGCAGTCCTAAGAGGAAAGTGCATTGCACTCCAGGCCTATTTCAAGAAATTAGAAAAAGCACAAGTCCAAAATCTAACAGCTCACCTAAAGGAATTAGAGGGAGAGCAACAAGAGTACCCCAAACCCAGTAGGAGAAGAGAAATAATAAAAATCAGGGCAGAAATAAACAACATAGAGAGCAAAGAAACAATTGAACAGATCAATGAAACCAAGAATTGGTTTTTTGAAAAAATAAACAAAATTGACAAACCTCTAGCCAGGCTTCTCAAAAAGAAAAGAGAGAGCACCCAAACAGACAAAATCATGACTGAAAATGGACTTATTACAACCTACCCCTCAGAAATACAAGCAATTATCAGGGAATACTATGAAAAATTATATGCCAACAAACTGGACAACTTAGAAGAAATAGACAAATTCCTAAACACACACTCACTATCAAAATTCACATGGGAAGAGATAGAAAGTCTGAACAAACCCATAACTAGTGAAAAAAATTGAATCAGTTATCAAAAATCTCCCAACAAATAAGAGCCCTGGCTTCCCCGAGGAATTCTACCAGACATTTAAAACAGAGTTAATACCCATTCTTCTCAAGCTATTCCAAAAATCAGAAATCAAAGGAAAACTTCCAGACTCATTCTACGAAGCTAGCATCACTTTGATTCCCAAGCTAGACAGAGACCTAGCAAAGAAAGAGAACTACGGGCCAATATCCTTGATGAATAAGGATGCAAAAATCCTCAACAAGATACTTGCAAATCGAATTCAACAGCACATAAAAAGAATTATGCACCATGATCAAGTGGGATTCATTCCTGGGTTACAGGGCTAATTCAATATTCGCAAATCAATGTGATACATCACATTAACAAAAGAAAAGATAAAAACTATATGGTCCTGTCGATAGATGCAGAAAAAGCATTTGACAAGATACAGCATCCCTTCTTAATAAAGACCCTTGAGAAAGTCGGGATAGAAGGAACCTATTTAAATATCATAAAAGCCATTTATGAGAAGCCCTCAGCTAATATCGTCCTCAATGGGGAAAAATTGAGAGCCTTCCCCCTGAAATCAGGAACACCACAGGAATTTTCACTCTCACCAATGTTGCTTAATGTAGTGCTGGAAGTCCTATCATCAGTAATCAGACAACAAAGGGAAATAAAGGGAATCAGAATTGGCAAAGAAGAAGTCATACTTTCAATTTTCACAGATGACATGTTACTCTACATAGAAAACCCGACAGACTCCACTAGAAGCCTATTAGAGCTGATCCATGAATTCAGCAAAGTTGCAGGATACAAAATCAATGTACCGAAATTGGTTCCATTTTTATACACCAACAATGAAGCAGCAGAAAGAGAAATCAAGAAACTGATCCCATTCACAATTGCATAAAAAACCATAAAATACCTAGGATTAAACCTAACCAAAATATAGGAGATCTGTATGATGAAAACTATAGAAAACTTATGAAGGAAATTGAAGAAGACACAAAGAAATAGAAAAACATTCCATGCTCATGGATCAGAAGANATAAACCAGTACAGCCCCTCTGGAAAACAGTGTGGAGGTTCCTCAAAAATTTAAGAATAGAACTCCCCTATGACCCAGCAATAGCACTGCTGGGAATTTACCCAAGGGATACAAGAGTGCTGATGCATAGGGGTACATGTACTCCAATGTTAACAGCAGCACTCTCATAAATAGACAAAACATGGAAAGAGCCTAAGTGTCCATCAATGGACAAATGGATCAAGAAGATGTGGTTTATCTATACAATGGGAAAGAATGAAATCTCACCATTTGTAGCAACATGGATGGAACTTGAGGGTGTTATGCTGAGTGAAATAGTCAGGCAGAGAAGGACAGATACCATATGTTTGCACGTATAGGTGCATTAGGAGGACCTTAATGCAGGACCATGGGGAGAAGAAGGTGAAAAATAGTGGGGGAGAGGGAGGGAGGTCAACCATGAGAGACTCTTGAATGCTGAGAACAAACTGAGGGCTGATGAGGGTTGGGGAGAGGGACAGAGGGGTGATGGGCATGGAGGAGGGCACTTGTGGGGATGAGCACTGGGTGTTATATGGAAACCAACTCGACAATACACTATTTAAGAAAAAAAAATTTAATTAAATTTTCACAAAACTTCATTTTTTAAAAAATGTTATTTATTTCTAGGAGAGAGAGAGAGACAGCATGAGCAGGGGAGGGTCAGAGAGAGAGAGAGTCACAGACTCTGAAACGGGCTCCAGGCTCTGAGCTGGCAGTCAGCACAGAGCCCGACGCGGGGCCCAAACCCATGAACTGTGAGATCATGACTTAAGTCGGACGCTTAACTGACTAAGCCACCCAGGCACCCCACAAAACTTCATTTAAAGTCATGCTTTGTTTGCCAAAATGAATTATTGTTGTGGAAACAGCATAATTTAGTGAAGGACAAAAAATTAATATATATAACTAGATGTCATCAAGAAGGCTTTATATACAAATTAAATTTGGTACATTAGGGAGACATTAACTTTTTCTCAAAATAGAAAAAGTTTCTTGTTGTTTTTTTCATATATATGTTACAGAGAGTATCTGAAATGTGTATTTGTAGTTTAAGAAACAGTAATAAAAGGAGAAGCCATGTAATCACTACCCAGGTTAGCCTGGAAGGTTACCAGGACACCAGATGGCTTCATTTTATGTTTTTACAATGTATTATTCTGGTCTCTAGATATACTTTTCACCAGTATGTTTACCAAACTTACTGCAATGTAGATACGCCAACTTTCTCTTCAAGTGGCATCCCTACAATCTGATTTATGGTAAGCATTTTATCTGTTTAGAACGGCAATTGACAATAAATCTTCAGATGAAAAATCCTAGTAAAAATCAGGATGAGACTTGGCAATTTAACCCAATATAGTGATTTCTTTTACTGCTTTATTCCTTTAGTCCATAATTAAATTGTTCTTGAGTGCTTCCTTGCTCCCAGGATGCTCTGGACCAGTGCCTGCACCCCCACCTCATGTGAGCCCTACCTCTATGAGGTCATTTACAGACTTGAGTAGTGTCTATGTGTTTGTTCACAGTCCTATCCTCAGCGCCCTCATAGCCCCTTATACCTAATATGTGCTCATCAGATGTTAATTAAATGAATGCCTAGCATTCTCAGCAGCCTGTAAATCTTGACGGAATCTTGGTTCTTCAAAATTCGGCTCAGGTCATGATCTAAGGGTTTGTAAGATTGAGCCCCTCCTGGGGCTTTCTGCTGACAGCGTGGAACCTGCCTGGGATTTTCTCTCTCCCTCTTTTTTTGCTCCTCCCCTGATCACTTGCTCTCTCTCTCTCTCTCAAAATAAATAACTAAACCTTTAAGAAAAAAAGAAATGTTCATTAGACTTCTTTTATTTCAAAAAATTATGATATTAGTAAGAAATGAAATAGTTCAAAGACATGTAAGGAAATATGTCTTTTCCATTCCTATCTTTCTGAATAACCAGTGTTAACAACTTAGGATTTTCCAGTCTTTTATCATTGTTCTCAAAACTATACAAATCTCTCCCCCCACCCCACTTCCTCTCTCTCTTTCTCAGAAAATAATTTCTGTCAAATTGCCATATTGCTCTCAGAAGGAATTGTATTATACACATTATTCTAAGAGCCTTATTTTCTCACTCAAATAAATCATGATTTGTAGAAATGAGACTAACTTGATTTTTTTAATGGTTATTGATTTTCCATAGTACAGATGTGCTATAATATATTCAACTGTTTCTTTTTTTTTAATTTTTAATGTTTTATTTATTTCTGAGAGAGAGAGAGAGAGAGAGACAGCGTGAGCAGGGGAGGGTCAGAGAGAGAGGGAGATACATAATCTGAAACAGGCTCCAGGCTCTGAGTTGTCAGCACAGAGCCCAATGGGGAACTTGAATCCACGAACCACGAGATTATGACCTGAGCCAAAGTCAGACACTCAATTGACTAAGCCACCCAGGCGCCCCATTCAACTGTTTCTTAATGGACATTCTGGTTTTTAGTTCTTTCCCATTTCAAGCAATATTGCAGTAAACACCCGTGTGTGTGTGTGTGTGTGTGTGTGTGTGTGTGTGTGTGAAGTTTTTGTTGTTTGCCCCATACACTGCCAGAGATAACAGAAAATGAGAAATTGCTGGAATTTCTTTTCACTGAAATTCTTCGTGTTACAGGAGTTTTTTTTTTAAATTGAGGACAAAATAAGATCTCAATAAAGAGATGAGACATTTCATCTTATCTCTAAGAGGATAGAAAATTTGCTACATACAATGTCAAATTTTGCTACAATGTAAGCTGAAATGACACTTAAAAAATTTTAATTTCACCTCGTTGTACTGGGCACACCATCAAAGAAAGTAATCATAAAAAAATACAAAACAAAACCAAACAAAAGCTTTCTGTTCAAGGAAACGTAAACAAACTTAGAATGAGTTGGATAGCAACTGTTCCTTGTTAGAAAAACCATTGTTTACTGAAAAATAAATGAAACATTTAATGTTTCAGTTCCATTTGTGAGTGATGTATGTTTTAAGGCACAATTCTTCTTGCTAATCACAAACCCAGAATTCCTTGGATCTTCATAATACAGGAGGAATGTGTTCAAATACCCAGCTGCCTACTACAGAAAGTCTATAAATCCATTATTGGACTGGCGAGAGCACACGTAATGCATAGTTCATATTCCATTTAAGGAAAGCTCACAAGGAGTGTGGAAACTGTTCGCATCCTAATCAAAATGTTTGTATGTGTGACAGAAAGGACTCGTAAACTAGTATGAGAACTAAAACCTGAGGCATAATGCATGTGTATGGAAAATACTTATCATGGGAATATTTCTTTTTAGAACATTATAGAATTACACCAAACTTTTCCCCCCAAATCCACCTCACACATCATGTATAAGAAGTCACAATATTTTAACAGTTAATTCTTTCAGTTTTCAAAGATGAAGGCTTCTTATAAATCCATGCTATGCTGCATAGCATAGACGCAAACACAATCTCTTGTTAATTTACACCCACCCATGGTTTACAGTGAGAAGACAGAAGTTATCATGCAGAATGATGAGTGTTGTAATGGGGGGAAATCCAGGTCTCCTAAGACAAAGTGTCTGGCCTGGACTTGGGGTCAGAAAAGATCTTCTGGACCAGTAACATCTAAGCTAAGGGACAAGTTACAGTTGGATGAAGATTATTTCAAGCAGAGGATACGTCCTCAAAAATCAAGCAACGAGGAGCACCTGGGTGGCTCAGTTGGTTGAGCATTCGACTCTTGATTTTGGTTCAGGTCATGATTCCATGGTTGTGAGATCGAGCCCCACATCGGGCTCCACCCTGTATGTGGAGCCTGCTTGAGATTCTCTTTCCCTCTCTCCCTACCTCTCCCCCAAGTCTCTCTCTCAAAAAAATATTTTTTAAGTCAGGAAATGAAATAGAACACAAATACATTAAGGTATTACAAGGCATTTGAAAGCGACAGAGCATAATAAATAAGAGGCAATGAGGATATGATGGCTCAGGCTGCAGTCACAGCAACAACCTTTGGGGTTTTTGCATCTGCAAGGTCATGCCAGCTGCAGCGTGGAGAAGGGTATGAGAGTGGGAAATAAACAGAGACCTGGAGACCAGCTAGGGGGCCAATGCCAATTTTTTAGGTGAGATGATGGTGCCCTGAATTAGGATAATGGTAATGGAGAGATGGGGAAGAGATGGAATCAATTTCTAAGCTTATGGTGGAGTCTCACCTATTTGGAAGTAGAACATCAGATAGTCTTGCAGTTGGTTTGACAACAATTCCTTTTCTCAAAAAAGAGAAGAAAGCAAAATGGAGCATTGTTTCTTTGGATTTAATCCTAATCAACATGGAAGAAATGATTGATGCTACAGTGATTGCTTGTATGGAAAGATCTAGTGGTTTACCTGAGAAGCCAGTCAGCAAAAATCCTAGGTATGATTTAATAAGCATGGTTAGAAACCTATTCAGAAATATAGGATTTCTTCTGGTATTGAATAACTTAAGCTCCAGAAGTTTTTACTTGAGTCTATTTCTTTTTCTCATGTTCAAAGTAATGTAATATACTGCCATTTGTTGTTGGAGCTCAGAAATGATACACTGCATAACCTTTGTTTTTATATAGGTAGGTTAATAAATGACATTTTTGCACCACTATTAACAAAATTGGCTGAATGGAGAGTGCTCATAATAGGACAGCCATGATGCTAAAGGAATGCTAAAGCGTATCTTCCATTAAAACATGTTTGAGCACAGACTGTGAGCAAGGCACTCTGTGAGGACATAAAGACATTGTGGTGCACAAGAGAGACTCAGGTCTGTCCTAAGGGAATCATAAGGGTACCATTTTAAAGAAAGTGGGGCCTGGAGAAGAGATGAACACAGGATGATATGGCTTACGTGAGCTCAATGCAGTAGAACAAGGTAGAACAGGGATCCAATTTATTCTATGAGACTTTGGAGAATAAAATTAAGGCCAGGGACTAAAATCAGGGAGAAGAGGATTCCAACTCTCTAGAAGCAATGTCTCTAAAAATTTTGGCTTTATAATTGTGGAATAACTGTCTGAGATGGTGTGGTACTGGGTCCTCTCTCTGCTTAAATTCACACAGCATTGGACGTGCATTATTTCATTTTAACCTCAAACAACTCTGTGAGATAACTGTAAATATTAACCCTATTTTACACAGGTGGCAGCCGAGGTTTTGGAGGTCATGACGTTAGAACACTGCAGAGCCACCCTACAGAGCACCCTATCACCTACTACACACGCTGTGACCGCCACCATCTCTCTACTAACAGGAAGGCTATGCAGATGGCCGTGAAAAGATTTCTTTAAGTAAAGGGAGGGTGAAAAGAGAGCAGAATTTATAGCCCTGCTATAGTCCCCCTGAACTTCACATTCAAGCATTCTAGATATTTCTAAAATAAGAAAACACATACTAAAAATATGTTTCAAATGACAAAACTGTGTAGACAGAGAACACATTAGTGTTTGCTGTGGGTTGGGGGGGTTCACGGTAAATGGGTGTATTTATAAAAAGGATCCTTGTGATACAACTGTTCTGTATCTTGGTTGTGGTGGTAACTGTAAATCTTCAACAGTCTACACATAATAAATCTACAAAGGACTAAACACACACACACACACACACACAAGTGCATGTAAACTTGGAGAAATCAAAATAAAGTTGGAGGATGTCAATTTCTAGGTAGGGATATTTATCTGAGATGAAATTATCCAAGATGTTACCCCAGAAGGGTATAGGAGTTCGATCATTCTGTATTATTTCTTGCAAGTGCATGTGAATCTATAATTGTCTCAAAATAAAACGTTAAAACTATATGCGATTCAAACACACGAAAATGACTCTATAACAAGTGGCCCCTGGCCTACTCCTGCACCTCTCCTCTATCCCCACACAACCTGAGGGGGAGAGACCTGGCTCCTGCTGAGTGTATTCCCAGGACAAAGTCTGAATTAAGAAATTCACCCCTAATTTCCTGTGTACTGGAGACACTACTAATTCCACTTCGTGCTTTTATTTACATTTCTCCACAACATTCGAGGAAGTGCTGTCTGGAAAGTGCATGATGGGGAGATAACAAAAGCTCCAGTATTTGTTTACTGTAGTTCATGGACACAGTGAAGGTACCGGAACCAAGGAGGCAAAATCTGCATGATCAAACTACAGCATAAGATCCTTTCAGCATCTTATAAACACAGAATTTGAAAGTAGCTTGAATATTATCCCCAAACAAGATTGACTCAATTGTCCAACTTGCCAAAGAGCATTTGGAGGACTGCTATCTTTTTATTCTGACCCTCTGTAAAACTAACACATCCACATTATTAAAAAACCAACAACAGAGTATAAAAATTGCCTATAATGCTGTCACTCAAATACAGACACCAGTTTCACTTCTCTCACTCTTCTTAATCAGGAGACTTGATTATAAATGGGAGACAGTTATTGGGACCTGCCATGTTTCAGGTACAACCAGAAATAGAAGCTCAAATGATGTGCTTAGGGCTGATTCTCAGGCTTTCCAGCCCTTGGCTAGGTTTGCTTTCATATTGGTTCCATCAGTGCCAAGCATGGCAGCCAGGGTCCAGGGTTCTGTCTCCCATTTAGTCCATCCTAGATGGAAAAGGAACTTCTTTCTCACAGTCCCAAGAATGGATCTAATTAACATGACTGGGTAAAGAGGATATTTCTGAACTAATCACTAACCAAACAGACTGTCTTCATTTGGCAGGTCTGAGTCATGAACATGAAATCAGGGCAGGTGATGTGGCTATAGGATTAGATCTCTTTTACCAGCATAATTTTATTATAGTTTGTTTTAGGGGTCACTAAGTCATCAGTAAGCAATAAATCACAGTAATCACTAAGTTACCTGTAAATAAATTCTCCAGTTTTCTCATCTTTGCCCTAATTTCACTGTGGTAAGGATAGCATCTTGAACACAAAGGAAGAATGCACATAAATTTAAGACCACTATTGTCAAGGTACTATCCACTCAGGACAACAAATCATTATAGTTGGGGGGATAATATAACTTTTCATATGTTAACACTAAGAATCAGAATTGACTATTAGTTCTAAGAGTACTTAAGACATTAACAAACAAGAGATTGAAGCAGACCATAAGAGACTATTACTGTATATCTCAATGATTTACACAAACTTTGAGTCATGCAATTTAGAGAATCATGACAAATTTAAGAAAAGGAAACAGACAGGACATCTAGGTGGCTCAGTGGGTTAAGTTTCTAACTCTTGATTTCCGCTCAGGTCATGATCTCATGGTTTGTGAGTTCAAGCCCCACTTTGGGCTCTGTGCTGACCCTGTGGAGCCTGCTTGGGATTCTCCCTCTCTTCTCTCTTTGTCCCTTCTCCACTTGTGCTCACTCTCCACTCCCAAAATAAATAAATAAACTTTTTTTTTTAAAAAAGGGAAAAATAAGGAAATAGAGTAGAAAATATGAAAGTGCAGGAAATATGGTGAAATTAAGAACCATTCCATAAAACTTTGGGTGGGTACAATTTATGTGCAGGCACAGACATGCATGGACATGCTCTGCATCCCAAGGTAAAATATATTTCACCACAGATGGAGTTAATTGAAATCACTTTTGTCATTGGTATAATTGTAGCTAGTATCTAAAATGTTGGGGAGGGAAGTCCAGTTGTCATAATCTGTACTGGGTATGAGTCACCACTGAAGGAACACACCCTCAGCATCCAAGTCCCATAAAGCCTACGAGGGTCAAGGATTCACATTGTGCCGTTATCAACTGGTTTAGATTTACAACAATTCTGACCAGATTTGGAATGAATCTCACAGATCTGCATGTGTTTTCATTGCCAGCTTGTAAATGTCCTTGGTAAATGTAGAGGTTGCCAAGGAAAACTGGTCAAGGTATGTCACCTTGCCTTTAAAATAAGCACAATTTTTATTTCTCTACTAGAAGTAGTGTCAACACAACTGAAAAATGCGAGGAAATTTTAAACTGGCTGAAATGCCTTCATTAAATGTTTTACACATTATCTAATATCCAATTAGATGCTTTCTCTGATCATTTCTTGCAGTGATGTGTGGATATTATGTTCATGCACAGAAATAGTATATAGTTTTAGCAAAGCCTGAGTGGTCTGAACTATCTAAAAGGACTTCCTGTCTACCTAATCATAATAGTGCCAGCTTCTTAGGAGCCCCCTCATAATCATCATTTCCCTCTCCCACTCTAAAAGTAAATATCTATATTTTTCAATCTGTTGCAAACTTACATATACACAAGCGCATCACCCCATCTCACCACCGGATTCCCACTTGTAAATTGCCTCCCCTTCCCCATACAGAGATTCTGTAGCTGCCTCTCTCATATTTCTTCATAATCCAGTAACTCAGTGAAGAACAAGATCTGCCTTTCTTCAGTCTCTGGCAGCCTTCACAATATCTTTCAGATAATAAATAAATTTGAAATAGGTCAACGTTCCTTTCCACTATCTGCTCAAGGACCATGATTTTGAAATCTTTATCCCCAGGCTTTCAAAGGCCAGGCCTGTAATGCCAAATACTCATAAGATGTTCTCCATTTTGACATCCTTCAGACTCAGCAAGTCTGAACTTAAACTCTTTCTGTCCCCCAGAACAGCTGTTTTCTCCTACAGACTTTCCCGTGTCTATTAGAACCCACTGTTCTCCCAAGATACCAATACTCCCATCTTCATCATCTTGAATTCCTTCCTTAGAAGTATAGGAGCTCACTGGGAAGAAAAAATGGTTTCATAATTGTCTGTTATTTTTTTAAAACAAAGGCAATCCTCCTTCTCACTCTCCTAGTCATTATAATGCCCATTCCAACATTACTTGTGTGTGACTATTTTATTTAATTTCATATTTAAGTTTCTTTTACAGTCCTGAATGTTTGGGGCTACTAGATAAAAGTAAAGAAGACCCATTTCCTCATCAACTAAGACTGTTAGTTGCTCCCTGGAGGGAGGGCTGTGTCAGGAAAGACTGGTGGTCACAACCAGGGCCTACAGTCAATTAGTGAGGTCTGCTGTGGGCTTGAGAAGAGCAGATGATGACTTGTATGTCATCCTGAGTTGAAGCCAGAATCAATCAAGGACAATCTTAAAGCAGACAGTGAATTGGGCACCTGCATGGCATCGGAATGGTGGGTAAGTAAGGCTTTTTACATAAAAGTGGCTATGTTGCCATTCTGTCTCAGTAATGAAATTCCAGGATGAGCAATTTATAAAGACTTCTTGAGGACTTCCACTATTGAAAAAAATTTTTTTGGGAAAACACTCACTCTTAAAATACTACAACTATGGCCCTTATTCTGGAAAGGATAATGGATTTAAGATATTATCAGCAAATATCTCAGGAGACACAAATCTAAGAGATTGCTCTTCAACCTGAAGTGTGAATGACAAAAACGATCCTTTGTATTGAAATATCAGAAATACTCATAGGAAAAGAAAAAGTGGGAGCCAGCATGTTAAAACCATAAGGGGACACAGAAAAATGAAAGAGATGGAATGGCAACAAGGATGTGTTTCTGCCTAAAACTGAACACCATCCCACCCACCAACACAAACAAAAAGCCTTTTTAAAAGAGTAACAAAAAGTAAAAGAAAAAGGGCAAATACACTAAACAAACAAAAAAATACAAAGAAAACCAACCCTGGTAAGACTCACTCCACAAAGGCTCCAGCTGCCCCTCGCCCTCTACCCGCTGATAGGGCAGCAGCAGGTGTATCCAAGGAGCAAAGAATTCTTGAATCCTATTCAAGGTAGAAATGGTTTTGCACCTGCTATATGGAAACAGGGATTTAGCCCTGTTAGGTTGTGGTGGCGATGGCAACAATAGAAATAAATTAATGGCAACCACTCCTGTGTGTGCCATCCCAGCCCTGTGCTGAGCTGCACGCATGGGATTGTGGTCCGTGAGGTATCTATCTCTCTTCTATCCATGATGTACAGCTGGACTTCAGGAGTCAGCTGAGTCCCACAGTGAGCAAAGACGAAGCCAGAATTTGAACCCAAGTCTGTGTGAGGCTAAAGCTCATTTCCTACCCCCTCCCCTCCCAGGACCTCTTCCAACTGCTTGGAGAGTCCTGAGTAACCATCCATATCAACTCCAGGGCTCAGACAAGATGATGTGCACCCGCAGAAAAGAAGAGAGAGAGGGGTAAAGATCCACAGAACGAAACGTGATTTTCCCATTGTTTACAATTAAATGAGACTCTCTGGACTAAAAGTCTCTCATTTCCACACTTGGTGTGGATATATAAATTGTTCCAAAATGGGATTCACACGGCATTTACATAGCAACATAAACCCTGAATCTCTTAGTGGGAAAAATCCTGTAAACTGATGCTGATATTCACGTTGGCACAGGATAATATGGACAAACCAAAGAAAATGCTTTCTGGTTTGTGTACCTTGTATAAACAGATGTTTGAAACTTTACTTTGCCTACATTTACCAAGGATATAAATGGACCTAATTAAACTGAAATTCCATGGAAAGCTTTCCAAAGCCCCTAGTTTACTCATCCAGCATAAACACTGTAAATGAGTAAAATACAGTGTATTAAACAATTTAAATATAGAATCATGGTTCTTTAAATTCAAGAAATACAGTACTCCAGCTGCACTGAGAGACCAAAAGTGACTAAAGTTTTGTTTCCTTTTAAAATTGGAAAAGCAATTAATATAGAAAAGTACATAGTATAAAAGCACCCATGTGTCCTCACCCCAGAATTAACTTATATTAACATCCAGGCATATGTGCTTCTAAAATTATTTTTCATAGAGAATAAAGCATTACAGAAAAAGCTGAAGGATTTTCTATCCCTCCCTGTCCCATATCCCTCTCTCCTTCCCCCTTTTCTGAGAGACAGCTTCTCTTTGGAACCTGGTAGGCACCCTACATTTTTATAGATTATTACGTAGCCAGAAACCAAATATTATATTCCTGTTTGTGAATTTAAATTTTACAAAACTGGCCTATTTTATATGTTGCATTCTGTTATTTGCCTTTTTGTTGTTGTTGTTAAATGTGGCTTCCATCCAGCTTAATACGTAAAAAACTTTTATGTTAACTGCCGTTATCATATCCCATTTTTAATGACATCAGAGTTTCTACACTCCCTTATCAATGATGTTTTGTGCTTCCCTCCCCCCTGTTTTTTTCTATTACGAACACGGCTTCCTGTGTTCGTGTACCCGTGTTTTTCCAGGGTACATACCTGGGAGTGAGATTGCTGGCTTGTAGGCGTTTGCATTTGCAACTCTGCTAGATAATTGCCAAATTGCTCTCCCAAATGACTTTGTACCATTTTAAACTCCCACCAGCAGTGCACCAGGGTTCCCGTTTCTAGCAGACTTCCTAACACTTCAAGTTGTCTGATTTTTGAATTGCGGAGTCCTGATTTTAATTTCTTATTTTGCCAGCCTTTAGGTTGTGTATCACAGTAGCACTGGGCAGGCATTTTTATTATTATTAACAACAAGCACAACATACGCAGTGCTGACACCTTAAAGCCATTTGTAGCCAGTGTATACTAAATGCATTTGGTTATGACAAAACAAAACAAGTCTTTGTTTTTGTAGAGTTTTACTGAATCAACCAATCACTAGGCAATGTGTACAAGCTTGGAAAAGTATAATTGTTGTTTTATGTTAGTTTCTTTGCTTGCAATATCAGCCACTTATTTTTTATCAGTATTTGGCATCTCACTGACATTAAGTTGTTCCCTTTCATTTGTATTCAGATAATCTTTGCTTGGTACGGAGGCATAGCAGCTGTTTAACCTAACCACCCCAGAGAGATTGTATTAATGTTACAGTCATTACTACATACATAGTCTTGCAAAACTTTCTGATATAAAGATACAATGTTAAGCACAAACACAAAGAAAGACTGAACCGGTGAGATAGCAAAAGAGATGTGACAAAATAAGACTCTTCCTCTTTACCCGTAGCATTTGAAGTCAATATTTTCTATTACATCTGGTTATGATGATGAAATATATAACATCTCAGCTGATAATATCTGAGTGGCTGATCCATAAAAATGTACTTGTGTAGTTTGATATTGATCTACTTTTCTTTCACCTTTAGACATATGAATGGGATTACAAATTCATAAAGAGGGAAAGAAACCCAACTACACAGTGTTTAAACGTGTCATTCAGAAAACAAATGCAACACTTAGAAGCTGAAGAAAGGAAAAATAAGTATCATGACTCTTCCCCACCACCACCACCACTTTTATCTTCTTTGTGGAAATAAGAATAATGGTAGGCTAAAAAAAAAGCATTTATGAACAACAGAATTTTAGAGAATCAGGGGCTATTGGAGAACATCCAGTCTAATGCTTTCATTCTACAGCTGGAAAATCTGAGGTATTAAAATATCTTAAGGCACACTTTGCACTTCATTATTCTGACTCTTCTTGTTTTCTCCCTGAAAAGGAAGAAGTCCCTTCTCCTTTCATAATGAAATGTCTGAACTTGGTTGGCTTCAATTACCTGATCACTGGTGCCTCACACTCAAACCCACCACATCAATACATCAATAATTTTCCCCTGAAGTAGCATTAATGACCGAGGAAAGGGAGCATGCACTGGGAGAAGTTTTCAATTTTAATTTGAAAACCTGCACGGATTTTGTACTTCATAGCATGATACAACTGTTCTTGTTTTAACTTAAAAGCACGCCAAATCTTTGAGTAAGACTGGTTCTCTAGAAAGAATTTCCAGGTGTTTCCCTTTCTTTTGTTTAGCAAAGATTTATTGAGAACCATTTATCTGTTGAGAAAACAAGAGAAGTCACTGCTCCTCTTGGCATTTACCATAAAATCACAAAGCACATAATTACAAATAATTTCACAAAGAAGTGGCAAGTGCTGTTGTGTGTCTAGAAGAGAGAATCACATCAGCCCGGGTGTTTAGGAAAGGTGGTGTTTAAGGTAAAAATTGAGTAGGAGGCAGGTTTGAATACTGCGTGGCATATGTTCATTAAGTTAAGAGAAACAACAAATAATTTTTCACCTTGGTCTTTGCTACAAGGTAAGTAGTAATGTTTTTCTAACTCATTGGGCTTTTGTGTTTTTTCTGCATAGAATTTTAATTCAAATAAAAATTATGTTGTTTAAATTACTTATTGTTCTGGGTTTTGGGTATGTTTTCCTACTCATTGGGATGTCAGCTGCTTAAATGTGAGCTCAAAAATCCTGGTGTATGCAAATGCTGACGGTGATCCTGGATTCTAAGATGGGGACAGAAATAACCCAGAAAGAATTACATGGATGCCCTTGACAAATTGAACTTAATTGCTTAAGCAAGAAACTCAATCTCTGGTATACTGACCACTGTTTCCAATTCCACAAGGAATCTTTAAAATCCATATTCTGCCCTGCTTTTTCAATCTCAGTAAAACAGGAATGGTACAATGGAGCTAACCAGCAATTAACTTTCTTAGGTATATATTTTGTTGGGCTCTTTTTTCATATTATATAGTTAAAGAGGTGAAGCTTTCAACTAATGGTGAAGACGGTTTGCTAAAGGTCCTAGATTTTCTTTATTTTAGAAAATGAGTTAAGAATGATGAATAAACATGGATGACAATTAGTTGATTCTGTGTTGGGTCCTCACATGGAACCAGATGGTCTAATGATGCATGTAAATAGATCATTACTTTCATTTGGAAATAGGAAATTTGAATAAGGAATTAGGCATTTTTTACTGAAGTGCATTTACCAATGCACTTAGTACAGAGTGCTCTAACTTAATACAGAGTGAAGTTAAGGGACTTGAATTATTTTGGTCAGTTGGGGATGTAGCTCAGAATCTAGCTGCTGGGGACTGAATGTTTGTGTCCCTCCTCAATTCATATGTTGATGCTCTAACTCCCAATGTGATGGTATTTTGAGGTGGGGCCTTTGGGAGGTAACTAGGTTTAGATAAACTCAAGTGCATAGGGCTCTCATCATGGGATTAGCTTTCTTATAAGAAAAGGAAGAGATGAGAGGGCCCTCTCTCTCTCTTTCTCAATTTCTCTCTGACAATTAAAGATACAATGAGAAGATAGTCATCTGCTAGCCAAGAAGAGGGCCTTACCAGGAAAAAATCTGTTGGTACCTTGATCTAGAATTTCCCAGCATCCAGAAATGTGAGAAAATAAATTTCTGCTGTTTTTAAGCCACCTGGTCTATGGCATTTTGTTATTGTAACTTAAGCTAAGACCCAACTTACTTATCTTTTCTTGTCTTTTAAAAATTAAATTTAAAATAACAATTATAAGTAGCAAATATTGATTTTATTTGGTTTTCTGAAAATATTTGCACATATAACTGGGGAAAACAGTATGCGGTTGTACGTCATAGCATTATTTCTTGTTTTATGGAAAGTCATGGATTGATTTTACTATTGAAAATGACAGATTTCTGCCCCATTGAACATTAAACAGTGTTTCCTTCTTTTCATACCAACATACTTCAATTTTTTGCATGCTTGGTAAATACCGATAATATTGGTAGGGAGATTTTAGCCAAGTAACCAAGAGGTTTATCTAGCTATGTTCTTCAGCAAAGGATGCCATGATGCCATGCCAATGTATTCATTAAAACATTGTATTTGGTATAACAAAGAAGTATTAGAGTTCCTTATAAATGATTCTATGAAAAATATCCTTCTGAAACATACCAGTGGGAATATCATAGATAAAAGAAGTATTTCCATATAAATTAATGTGATAAAAAGGAAAATTAAAATATCTCCATAATCTCAAATTAATAGTTAGTACCTTAGCTTTAAATTACTTATTCAAAATACTCTAGAAAGAACAATAAGTATTACAGGAATGATAAAAGAAGGAGGGGATGCATTATATATTTGCCACTTTGTCGGTAGGCTAACTCCAGCACGGATAATAACACATTCAGATCTGACTTCCCCTAATGGGTGTAATTAGTCATAATTCAGACATTTGAGTAATAATGAAATACACTTTGCCCACAAAATTGGGAAAAATTTGGAAAACGCTATCTGTTAAGGTTTTTGGGACTCCATCAGAGTTCTTATTGCAGAACATAATCTACTATAGCTAATTCATACAAATAAAAATTGTTAAGAATTATTAGATGGGACAAGTGGGTGGCTCAGTCAGTTAAGCCTCCAACTCTTGATTTCAGCTTAGGTCATGACCTCATACTTTGTGAGTTCAAGCCCTGCATCAGGTTCCACGCTGTGGAGACAGTGGGGAGCCTCCTTGGGATTGTCTCTGTCCCTCTCTCAAGAATAAACAAATAAATTTTTTAAAAACAATTGTTGGATGCTCAGAAAATTAGGAGAAATAGGCTCTAAAGTAAGTGTTCCAGAATAGCTGTCAGAGCAAGGCTTCAGAACCATCCTGAGGCAGATGTTACCATTCTGGACCTTGAATCACACCATCTCTGCCACCTCCAACACCAGCCAAACACAATGCCCTGTACCTCACTACTTCTCTCCAGTAATTCTTTTCTGAGAAAGTGTCATGTGCTTGACTCTAACTGGCAGTTACTTAGCTGAAGAGAAAACTGGGACATGTAGTTTTTGAATTATACTTTGTAAAGGAGGGATTCAAATACATAGAATTACCAAAACATAGAAAAGGTGTCCAAAATTTTTGAGTAACCCCAAATGACTAATGTCTTTTGATAAAGATACTGGGGATCAGGTGCCCTCACATAATGCTGGCAGGAGTATCAGCTGGGGGAGGATTTTTGAAAAACAAAGAATTTGTTTATTTTTAAAATGTTATATACTTTGAGAGAGAGAAGAGAGATCATGAGCAGGCGAGGGGCAGAGGGAGAGTCCCAAGCAGTCTCCACACTGTCAGCACAGAGTCAGAGGCAGAGCTCCGTCTCACAAATTGTGCTATCACAACCTCAGCCTAAGAGTCAGACGCTTAACTGACCGAGCCACCCAGGAGCCCCAAAAAGCAAAGATAATTTTAAATGCACATTCACTATGACCAACTCTTTCACATCTAGGGAAGTATCTGCAAAACCAATCATATCTGTACCAAAAATATGTACAGAAATGTTTGCTTAGGCATTGTTTGTGACATTAATAACAGTTGACATTATTCAAAGGCTTACTGTATGCCCGACATTGCTCTATGTGATTTATAGGTTCTACCTACTTAAACCATACTCAAACCTCTGAGGTAGGTAAAATTATTATTCCTATTTTTAAGGCCCAGAGAGGTTAAGTAACATGCCTAAGGTCACATAGTTAGTAAGCAGGAGGAAAGATTCTAAATGTTCATCAATATGGTTCAACCAAACTAGGGAACTATGATGCCGTAGTTTAAAAGAATAATGTAAAAGTATTTGTACTGATATGAATAAATCTCTAAGACACATTTACAGGGGAAGAAACAGTATGATGTCCTCTATATAAAAGATAAATGTGTGCACCCACATACCTATGTAGGTAAATGTGTGTAGAGGAATAATGAAAGATCGCCTCCAAACTTCTGACAGTAATTAGTTACCCTCTGTGATAGAGGGTTTTTTTTCCCTATGAAAATTTCTTTAATTTTCATCTCTTGGAAATACATTTTTTATTTTTTATTTTCCACGATACAAAAAAAATACTAAATATCTAACAATGATCTACATGCAGCAGATCTATGGGAGTAGATCCGTGAAATCCTGTCTGCTGCTGTGATCTGTTTCAACAGAGAGAGGGCTGGTACACATTGTAATCTGTGATTTCACACGCACACGCACACATATGCACACATGCCACCATACCCCGGACACACACCCGAACAGAGACGGCGAGCAGGCTGAGACATGGAAAAGGGAACACAGCACTACATGTAAAAACAGAAGTGAACTTTTTGTACAGTTTGCAGGGAGAAACTCACAAGTGAGGAAGAAGGACTCTAAGTAAATATGCCCCAGAAGCCAAGGCATACCGTAAGCTTCTCTATGGGTGTATGGCACGCGACATCTTCCTACTGGAAAAACAGCCTGGAGTGCTTAGTATTTTCAGGCAGCTATGGTGGGAAGCAGGCACACGTGAGTGGGTGGTCTCTTTGGGGGAGAGACGGTAACAGCGCTGCATATTCACCCAAGTGCTAATTTCTTTGCTCCTAAAGCAAATTTCTGCAATGGAATGTCACTTCTCTTCAAGCTAGCCAGAACTGGTTCCACTGTGAGTTAACCCCAACAGAGCAGCTCTCTGTCTGCCTTTGGGTTAACTGGGGAAAGAACCAGCTAGTACGCTGCCAGATTCCAGCCTGATCTTGTAACTACCAAGGCTCTGAACTATAGCCTTGCCTTGGCTGAGAACTGCCCATACTGCCATGTAACATAGATGACCAAACATAGTGGCCTTGAGAGGGTGCTCAGGACACATAGGGTCAGTCTAATCCACCGGAACTACAGTCTCGGTGAGGAGTGGGAACAGATTCTCACTCATGCCCTTCCATAGACATCTCTTTTCACCACCAAGCCTATGAGTATGCAAGAGAATCACCCAGGGAGTTGGATATAAAACAGATTCCTGGACACCATTCCCTAGAGATTCTGAATCTGCACATCTGAGGGAGACCCCCTGGATTTGCATTATTAATAGGCTTCTGTAATGCTGTAGGTAGAATAATGCTCCCTCACCAATAAAAAAGAGGTCCACGTATTAGTCTTTGGAATTTGTGAGTATATGAACTTACATGGCAAAAGGACTTGGCAGATGTGTAAATTAAGGATATTGAGGTAGAGAGATTGTTTTGGATTGTCTAGCTAGGACTAATGTAATTACAGGGTCCTTAAATGTGGAAGGGGAAGCAGAAAAGTCAGGGTAAAAGAGATAGAACAGAACAAAGACTCCACCAGCCATTGCTGGCTTTGAACTTGGAAGGGGCCCACAATCCAAGGGATGCAGACAGACACCAGGAGCTGGAAAAGACAAGAAAACAAATTGTCCCCTAGAGCCTCCGAAAAGGAACACAAGACTGCTAACACCTTGACTAGCCCAGTGAGACTCATTTAAGACTTCTGACATATAGAACTGTAAGATAATAAATGTACATTGTTTCAAGCCATTCAATTTGTGGTAATTTTGTTACCACAGCAATAGAAGACCAAGACACATAAAATTATGGGAAAAGTCCTTTGTCCTCTATCCTCTCTATGCTCTTTCTCATTGTAATGCATTCCAGTCTCATGGCTATAAATATCATCTTTATGCCAAAGATCCCTAAATTTAAACTCTGCCAACCTTCTCTCATGAACTCTAGGCTCACATATCTAACAGCCTGCTCCAACTACAAACTAATAGACATCTCAAACTTAACCTGTCCCACAATAAACTACTAATGTGCTTTTTCCCTCCCTCCAAAATCTTCTCTACTCATAGACTTCCCCATCTTAATGGAGGGTATCTCAGTTCCCCTCTTTCAGGACAAAACTGTGGAAGTCATTCTTGATGCTTCATATCCCATATTTAACCCATCACCAATTGGTACCGATAAGATTTCCAAACTATCCTAAGAGTCCAATCATTTTTAATCACCCATCTATTGCTCTGGCTCAGTCGTCAACTAGATTACTGCATCACTGCAACAGCATCTTCACTGGTCTCCTGATTCCACCTTGCCCTTCATATTCTATTCTCAATTCAGAAATTAGAGCCATACACCAAAGCACATCAGATCTCTCACCTCTTTGCTCAGAACCCACCATTAGCTCCCCATTAATCTGCAAGTCTACAAGTCCTAAATGATCTGTGCCTCCTGCCATTACCTCTCTGACATCATCTCCTTCTGCTCCCACTTTGCCCTCTGTTTTAGGCACACCGCTCCTGTCTTAGGACTGTTTCCTTTTCCCAGAGTGCTCTACTTGCAGACACCTGTACTTCTGTCATTTCCTGTGTTCAAACACAACATTCTCAATAAAGCCCATCCCAGTTAACATATTGAAAACTGTAGTCTTTACCCCATGCCCCTGACACTCTTAATTCCCTTTCACAGATCCATTTCTAATAAACACTATTGTTTTCTTATTCATTATATCTACTCTTTATTGTTAAATGCTCCCCACTAGAATGTAGGCTCCATAACGGCAGGAGTGTGGTCTGTTTGATTCATTACTGTACCTCACGCTCTTATATTAATACCTGTAAAGGACTAAATAATTGTTAAATTTGTTGAGTTTGGACCACAGATCCCTTTTTAGAAAGAGAATTAAGCATCTCTTGCAAGATATATTTATCACATCATCATGGTGACCTCAGAATAAAATTCATATTAACTTGTATTAGTGATACAGAATTGTATCACTATCCGAATTGTGTTCTTTGACTAATTTGAGACTTTGGGATTGCAAAGTCTCTGCCTCCTGTACAAGATATTCTTTCCTTCTAAAAAGGTCACTTACTTTTGATGGTTTAATGAAGCATTTTAATATGTGGCCTACGCAGAACTCTCTCAGGAATTGTCATCAGAACATTTTGTCCCCTGGATCTTGAAACCAAGTTGTGGATACAGGGAGTAAGCTGGGCTTTATTTTTATATTTTTTGGAAAAACTATAAAAGTCAAGAGTTTTATATCTTTTGTACTTCTGCCTACGGAAAGGAACCAAGTAGCAAATAATTATTGATCACACAATATTTCTAGCCTTATACCTAAAGTTGAAGGAAAATACCCAATTGAGGGACACTTCCAAGAAAACAGTTTCATGCATTTTGGAGGTCAGACATATTGTGTTCCAAATATGTAACTGAATTTGCATCTTGATCAATAAAATAACCCAATTATTAAAATTTTCCACTTGGCTTTTCTAAGTAACCTAGCTTGGTTTGCTCTGAATGAGTAAACTAGTGAGATAAAAACAAAACCTACTTTTACCCTTGTTCTATAGATCCGATTCCTCCTGCAATGTTTTAAAAAGAGGCAATTACTGGATACTAGGAATATTCTTCAGAAAGGGGGATTGTACCTTTCTACCTTGAATTTGAATTTTGCAAAACTACTACTGTGGTCTGTCTTGCCTCAGCTTCGCACATTCCCTTCCTCTTCTATCTTTTGAGTTTGAGATCAAGATCCAATGTCCTGTGCCTATATCCACTTAATCTCATAGCTTCCTTCCCCACCCTTGTGAAATCATCCCATCATCTACCACTCTATGTTATAATCCTATGCTGCAATCACCTGTTTCCCTAGTAGCACTTCCCTACTAGCCCGTCTTTCCTCTCTCTGTCCTTGTTTCTACAAGGGTGTATGGCACATAGTTCTAAGTGGGCACTTGGCAGTGAATTCTTTGATTGATCCATGGATGATGGATAGAAGGTGAGCACCTTTGGGGACTGGGCCATATGCAGGCAGAGAGATTTTACAGACTGATACCTGGATGTTAGATAAGAGAGAACAACTTTGATCTCTGTACGACTTCATAATAACCACCAACTTTTCCATTTTCTGGTCTATCCTGAAGTGGTAAATGAGAGAAAAATTAGTTTCAATGAGATATTTATTAAAAGAATAATTCCTTTTATACATGGAGTAATAGAAGCTCAAAGAAATTACAGTTTTTTTCTAGTTATACACATCTATCAAATCAATGGAAAAAGGAGAATAAGGCAAGTTTTGCCCTAACACTTCATACAGATCATTCTGCCTAGGGTAGCATTATTATGAGAAAAATGTACCCATAGAGCAAAATGCCCCTCTAATACCTTCACTACCTCCAGCTCAGCCACCTTTGTACTATAGGGCAAGCACTGTATCTATATCATTTCACTTCACTCTGTTTATCCCCTGTAGAACACTGATGATCAGAGGGGAAAAGCAATGTGCACTGGGCCACACAGACACCCAGTGGTAGACTTAGAATTTGACCTCAGGGTTTTAAGATTCCAACCTAGGAGACTTCCATTATAACATGTGCTTCCAGTAAAAAAGAAAAATCATCAAAGTCCTGGTTGCAAAAGAACATGACTTGAATCACCAGACATTAATAGAACAGAAGTTTTCCACTTAGTATGAAAAACAACAAAGTATAATTATGATTGTATCAGAAGGCTCAGGATATGGTGATTACAAAGACTTAGGTTAATGTAACTAGTAACAGCTCCAGCCTATCCACAGAAGGGCTTCTTGGATTAAGAGGAAATGTTTCCATCAGCATAGAAGAGAATTAGTTGACTCTGTTTTCCTTCACAAGACTTGGCAAAGGTATGAAAAAGAGAACCATCGGGAAGATCAGTGATAGAAGTGTCACTAACTGAGCCCTTACCTAATGTCTGGCACCCAGTGCTTCACAGCCAGCACGGCACTCAATCTCCCAACAATACTATGAAGTCAACATCTCCATTCTTCTGAAGGAAGAAACTGTGAGTAAGTTCATTTGCCTAAGCTTACACAGATAGTAAAATTCAGCTCTTAGGTTTGATTCAACCTCACCTGCCCTTGAAGTGCACTCCTTAAGCCACTACACTTTATTGCCTCTACCTTTAAGTAGTACCTAAGTACAATCAGAAATGAGTGACCCTTTGAGATGCTGGTATTTAAAGCAGTATCTATTAATCTTTCTATATTGCTTCTTTCTCTGTTTTCTTTTCTTTTCTTTTTTTTTTTTTCAGAGAAAAGCTTTAGAAAGAGCTGGAGGTTGTATGGAAGGTACAGTGGGCTTCATTTTTGCAAACTTTGGCAAAAAGGAAAAAACCTTAGCCTCTGTATCTATCTCTGCTGCCAATGAGAAATGCTTCTCTAGGAGAGGCCATCTTTCAAGGAGAGAAACACTTGAAGCAAATCAATTTCCAAAGGACAATCAATTGCTTTAGGATTTAGACAAGGAACAATGGGCCATTTTCTCCTGGGGTCCCAGAATTATTATTACCGACCTCTGTGGGAACTCAATGATTTCTCTGGGATGGCCTGGCTTGACTGAATGAACTGACGAGTTCAGTCCCTAATCTTAATGGATAGCATCCATTGTTCTCTCTTTCCAACTCAACTAGAATTTGCTGAGCACATACTATGTGTCAGGTGCTGTAGTGGGTGTTTAAGACAAAGGAAAAGAAATCAACCAAATCCCTTGAATCATGATCTCATGAAACTTAGAGTCAAATGAGGGATTCCATTATTTATCCAAGAATTGCACTAAAAGACACACATTAACAAATGGTAATGCAAAGCTTTAAAGGCAAGGAACCAAGTGATAGGATACCATGCAGGAATGCAAATGGGCCTAGAATGGGACTGGGGAATGTTTCACTAAAGAAGTGAAGATTGAGCTGAGATCTGATTGTGGTTGAAGTAAGATACTCCATGCAAGAAGGATGACATGTGCAAAGGCCATGTGGCAGGAAGCAGCAAGGCACACCTAAGGAATACGTAGTCTGAGATGAAGGGGAATCAGGCCTTGCAGCCCTACTTAAGGACCTTTGCCACTGCTCCCAAAACCCTACATAAGCCTTGATTTAATACAGGGCTCAGGGAGGGATAGCAAGCACACACCCCTATTTTGAGGTCCTTGAGGACCTCATGTCTAAGATGATGGTTATCTCTGAGTTTTAGGCTGGCCCAGAAAGGGAACTCTAGGAGAAGCTCTCTTTCCATTTGAGTTAGCTCTCCCCTTCTTTTTAAAAATCTTTTGGGGACCTTAAGGCAGGAATTTATTTAAACCACATTTATCAAAGCACCTGGGATTCCAGAAATAAGATCAGACAACAATATTTTAAAAAATCTTATGCTTACTAGGGCTTGATTAGATTGTAACTAGGAGCTGTGCTGAGCATTTTACATGACTTATCTTATTGAATTTGCTCATCAAACTTGTAATACAGGAATCTTCAAGGCAATATAGGTTGAGGATTCAGAAAGCTGGAACTGTGACTAGTAGAAAGCAACACCAGCAAATTTACATTGTGGGGATCTGAGAATAGCCTTTAAAATGTTTGACCAGTTCCTGCAGGATACTGAGCAGTGGTGGGCTGTCATTGTTAATTATGCATGTGGAAAGGGCTTTCTGAAGCCATTAGGGACGTCCACCCACAGACCTTTCTCTTTTTGATATCAGGGACAGAGTCTATCCTCCTCAAGGTGAGTGAGCAGCCTGCACATCAGGGATAATCATAATGCTCAGCACTTGTACAGAACAGGTTGTTTCCAAATGGTTTTGCATTCAATGGTGAGGTCACCTTCAGGGCCTTCCTCTCCTGGGCAGCATGATTTTCTGCGTCCCTACCATTAGTCAGGCTTCTTGATTCAAAGATAGAAAACCAGCTCAAACCGGCAGTGGGAGAAAGGGAAATGATTGGCTTACATAACTGAAAAGCTTGGGGGAGTCAGGCTCGACCTGTTCCCAGCTCACTCTCCAGTCTCATTCATCTCTCTCATCTCTCCATGTTCCCTCTGAAGTGAATGCTTTCCTGGTCCTTCAATAAGACTTAGGGGCACATTCCTTCCAATCATCGAAGGTGCTATTATGCCTCTCCCTCCACATTGACTGATTCCTGCTCACTTCTCCCCGCCCCCATCATTACTAAAAATAAAATGATTGAGCACCTAGAGAGGTAGGTAGTCTCTGAAGATGGCCCCCACTAACGAACCACACCTCTTATAGTGTTTGGTCCTCTCCCTCACTGAATCGGGGCTGGCACCGGACTTGCTTTAACCAAGAGGATGCGACAGTGGCTCTATTCCAGGGTCCCACCTGGGCCTCACAAAAGCATGGCAGCTTCTATTTTTGCACTTTTGAGATATCTTAGCTGTCATTTAAGAAGTCCAGTCACCTGCTTGAGAAGTGACATGGTGAGGCCATATGGAATATAAGAGCCCTTGGAATGGCATGGACAGAACGGCCCAGTTGTCTCAGTCATTGCTCTTGAGTCTCAGTCTTCCAGCTGGCCCTGCCAAGGTACCAGCGATCAGCAGGAGCCACCTTGGACATTTCTGCCCACCTGAGCCTCTGGATGATGACAACTGAAGATAATGGCATATGGAGCTGAATAATCCTTAGTGGAGTCCCACCAGCACAGAGAAGTATGAAGATTAATAAACAGTACTAATTCCACATTTGGAGTGGATTGCTACACAGCAATGATAAACAAAACTGATTATCTTCCAGGTCCTATGCTAGTTATGGGTTTACAATTACAAATACAATATGCATGGTCCAGAGCCTCCTACATCTACTCATTCTCCTAGGCTCAACCCTTTCAGGGATATTTCCTGACTGTGATTTTCAAATGAGCATCCCCTCTAATAAATTCTAACAATACTCTTTACTTCTCCATCATAGCTCTTTGCATACTCAGATGTAACCTAATTATTTCATTTCTGTTTTCACTGGTAGGAGGTAAGCACTATGAGGGTAAGGTCCATGCATGTCTAGGCCACTGGTGAATCATCTGTACCTCATGTATCACCTGAGGCATGACAGATGCCCAACTGACATTTGTTGGTCAACTGGCAGTAGCCCCCCTCCCCAGTCTCCTTTTTTTAAATGTCTATTTATTTTTGAGGTGGGGGGAAAGACAGAGAGAGAAAAACAGAGGAGGGGGGATCTGAAGTGGGCTCTGCAGTGAGAGCAGAAAGCCTGATGCAGGGCTCAAACTCACAAATGGTGACATCATGACCTGAACTGAAGTTGGAGGCTTAACTGACTGAGCCACCCAGATGCCCCATGCTTTCTTTTTATGTTGGGGAAGATGCTGGGATGATGACTCCTTCACTTCCCATGGGACAACTGAGAGAAGATAAGTCACTTGTTAATGGGGTTGGAATGCTCAGGTCCTACAAAAGCAATCTGAACCTAAAAGATATGTTCTTTTAAAAAAGGATATTTTGTTTATTTTCATATGGAAATTATATGCATAGTAGTTTCCTGGTTTTTGTTTGTTGTGATTTTCTCCATGTACTTTCCTCAAAAGACCTTAACCTACTAGCACCTTTTTCATTCCACCTCAAAACCTTCAAAGGCCTAGCTGTTATAAAGGAGGATAAAAGAGCAGAAAAGAGAATTTTTTGGTAGATTTTAGAGGCATAGGAAGGTGTAGGGTTCAATTTTCAAAGAAGCACAGAACATGGCTTTTGGAGTCTGCTAGACTGGCACAAAATAAGGACTAGAACCCTTACTTTCCATTGTGGGACCTGGGTCCCTCTTTGTGTTAAATCAGCAAACTCATCTGGGGTTGAAAGCACTTCCTGTTAGCTGGCTCTGAATCAGATTCAGCTCTGGCCCAGATTCTATTCTCTCATCTGACTGGAAACTTAATGCAACTTTGCTGAAGCAGTTCTAGCAATATGCTTGAGAAACAGCCTTATCAGCCAAGAACATTTACATGTGGTTTGGATTTAATATATGTGCTAGATTTAAAATATCTTCTTTTTACTGGTTGATGGATCATTAAGCCTTCTACTGTTTGCTGAAATCTAAGGCTTTTCTCTGGTTATTCCTTAACTGCCATGGAAGCTGAAGAATTCACAGACTATGTGACATAAGCCAATATCATGGAACAAGGACAATAAAATTAACAACTTATCATGTAATAACACCATGAAAGGTATTATGTGGTTTAATGAAAAAATAATGCAAGGTAGCAATGCAAATATGGCACAGTGATTCCAATTGGTGGGGTTTTTATTCTTTTTTGTTTGTTTGTTTGTTTGTTTTTGTTTTTTGAGAGAAAGCAAGAAAGAGCACAAGCTGTGGGTGGGGAAAGGAGTGGAGAAAGAGGGAGAGAATCTTAAAGAGACTCCATATCCAGCTTGGAGCCTGATTCAGGGCTTGTTCTCATAAACTGTGACATCATGACCTGAGCCCAAATCAAGAATTGGATGTTTAACCAACTGAGCCACCCAGGTACTCCAGCCAATAAGTGCTGTCTTATATTAGCTGCATGATCTTGGGCAAGTTACCCTCTTTGAATCTCAATTTCCTTCTACAAAAATGGAGACACTAAATCCTATCTCAATAATTTCTTATAAGAATAAAAAATAAATGCATTTATTCATTCATTATCTATCCATCAACAGATTTATGAATTGCCTACCATGTCTCAGTTATTGTTCTAGTCATAAAATCCCTACTCTTAAGTAACTATACATTTGCATGTGTCTGTGTGTGCAGAAGATACATCCAATAAACAAGTAAACTAATTGAGGTCATCACATCACAGGAAACAGATGGCTCACTCAAGCAGGGTAATTGATTGGAGAGAGTTTAATAAAGAGACTTATTAAAAAGGTGTTACAGGATTATGGGAAACCAACAAGGTATGGTGAAGTACCCTGGGGCTCTAGCAAAGAGCTGCTACCTACCTAAGCCTCAAAGGTTAGAGGAGGGCAGCAGTCACAGACAAGAATCCAGTGAGAGATACCTGCGGCTATAGGAAAAAACTGTCCAGTATTCCTGTGGCCAAAGAAAAGGAAACAGAGACACTGCGACAGCAGCATGGCAGGAAGGGAGACAGGGAGTTAACACTCCAACCTAGCCCTCCTCCCATGGTCCCATCTCCTGCCAGTGCCCACCACTGGCTAAACCTAACTAGAATCTAGAAGGCCAGGTGCCAGAATGCCCATGTGATGCAGTCCATACAGGTGAGCATCCCAAGGCACAGAGTGAGTCCAAAGAGTAGAGAGTGAATGACGAAGGGCAAAAAGAAAATGTAGCAGAAAAGTTAACATGTCATGTCTCAGATGGTGGGAGGTGCCAAGGAGAAAAATAAAGCAGGGTAACAGGGTTGGGAGACAAGCAGCAGACAGGGCATTGTTAGGCTGTTTTATATGGGAAAGTCAGGAAAGAGATCCCTAAGGAGGCAGCACTGGATTGGAGGAAGCCTACAAGAAGTGAAATATTGAGCCATGTGTTGAACAAGAGGAAGAACTTTTCAGGTCTAGGAAACAGCAAATGCAAAGGCCCTGAGAAGGAAGCATACTCAGTATCTTCAAGGAATGAGAAGGAGTCTAGTATGGCTGGAATAGGCTAAGGGGAGGGCGAAGGAAAATGTGGTCAGAGACCCAGAACATGTATGGCATTCTAGGCTTTTATGTGATCAGGATGGGGAGCCACTAGAACAATATGAGCAGAGAAATAAGTGAGCAGACATACACTTAAATAGAAATTATATCTATTAATGATTAGAATGAACTGAAGAAGAGCAAGAATGGGCCAGGAAACCATCTAGAAGTCCATATCAGTAACCCCAGGGGAGAGATGATGACAGCTTGGATCAGGTACAAGTTGAGAATGCATGAGAGAGGAGTGAATTTCTATGTATTTTGAAGGTAAAGAAGATAGCATTTTCTGATGAATTTAATGAGGATTATGAGAGAAAGAGAAGAGTTACGAATGACTTTAAGGCTTTGGACATTAGCAGCTAGAATGATGGAGCTGCCATTTGCTGAAATCAAGAAGACCAGGGAAGCTACAGGTTTTGGGGTTATAAAACACTCTGTAAGTGACAGGTGCACCACCCTTACCACTGCTTTAGCAGCAACTCAATTGACAATATTCTTACACAAGTAAAGCATTACTCAAATGCCTTCAGCCTTCCCTACTAGAACCTCTTCTCCAGCAATTTTAAGATTCAGATAATTTAATTCTATCTCATCCATAGCAATCATATCTCAACCTGATTCCCTGCCCTCCACATTTATCATGTTGTTCTTGTCTACCCCGTCCCTTCACATTTAGGTTTACAGTTTTTCTTTGCCTGGATCCTTAACCTTTGGCCTATAGAGATTCTACCCAGCTTTCAAAGTCCATCTCAGTTCTCACATAACCCACAAAAATTCCTCAGACTGTATCATTTGATGTTCACCCAAAAAGGAATAAAAGGACGGTTCATAAATTATGAATGTTTGTAATATTCCTTCTCCAAGGGTGAAGATTCCTGTCCACTAGGTTAGAACGAGGGGTTTCCTTTATAGGTCAGATGTCAAAAAATTGGCAGAACAAAATACAAAACCGTGGAATCCAGAGAGGTTAAGCTGCTTCATACATTAAAGAGTAGAGATTGAGGAGATAGAAACAGCTGAGAGAGTATACATAAGAGCGGGGGAAATACGTAATATATATATTATATATTATTGTTTTCCAGAGAGGAGAACAGAATGAGGTATAGAGAAAGACTGGAATAGCCATCATGCTTACGAGAGTAATTGAGAGAGAGAGAAGATAGACAAGAAGATTCCCTAAAAAGTGCTGATGTTTGGGGTGCCTGGGTGGCTCAGTTGGTTGAGTGTCCGACTTCAGCTCAGGTCATGATGTCCTAGTTTGTGGGTTCGAGCCCTGCATCGGACTCTGTGCTGTCAGCTCAGAGCCTGAAGCCTGCTTCAGATTCTCTGTCTCTCTCTCTCTCTGTGTCCCTCCCTCATGTGTGCTCTTTCTCTAAAATAAATAAACATTAAAAAATAATAATAATAAAATAAAACTTGTTGATGTTTAAGAATGTGCTACCATCTTTTTTGGTTTTTTGCTTGACGATATTGAGTAAAGATTGAATTAATTTCATTTTTTTCCCTTGAAGGTTAGTTGTCTCTTTAAATAAAGTTTGTGATGAGACTAACCATGTGGAGTCCTGGTTTTAAGATTATCAGGTGATCAGGATGAGTCTCAGCAGAAGGCAACATCAGAAGGATAATTTAAAGGAAGCAAGAAAGTAGCCATCTGGTGGACATCTAGGCAAACAACACTCTGCGTCAAGGTGAAGACCTGTACTAGGATTGTATGTGTATGAAAAGCAGTGGGGGTGGGGGTGGGGGGAGGCAGGGGCAGGGACCAGT